>NC_053026.1:545086527-545176428 GCF_003073215.2 Triticum urartu
CTACTTATATATTTTTATTAAAGTTTATATTATTTTGTTTCAAATTACTTATTTATTTTATGATAATTCTTTTTTACTGAAAGACCCTGAAATTCGTTATTTTTCATGCATTTACTGATTATTTTGAGCTATAAGATCCTGAAATTGAAAAATACTACAAATGAACTCTGAAAAGGTTGAAAGTTGGCATGGTGTCATCATTTCACCCACATAGCATATGCAAGAAAGTAGAGAGGCTTACGGCAAAAACTGGATGCACTTCGTGTATAAAATGCACAATCTCTTTCGAAGTATCAGGGTTTTATACGGAAACTCGTCTGTTACAAAGGGATTTTATTTTTTTGAACTTATTTGAAATCCATACTTTTTCTGTGTTCAAAATGAACCATTCAAAGCCACATCATCAATTTTCAACCCTTTCTGACTTCATTTGTTATTTTTCATGCATTTACTGATTATTTTAAGCTATAAGACCTTGAAATTGAAAAGCACTACAAATGAACTCTGAAAAGGTTGAAAGTTGGCATGGTATCATCATTTCACCCACATAGCATGTGAAAGAAAGTAGAGAGGTTTACGGCAAAAACTGGATGCACTTCGTGTACAAACCTGACAAATGTCTTTCGAAGTATCAGAGTTTCATACGGAAACTCGTCTGTTACAAAGGGATTTCATTTTTTTGAACTTATTTGAACTCCATACTTTTTCTCTGTTCAAAATGCACCATTCAAAGCCACATCATCAATTTTCAACCCTTTCTGACTTCATTTGTTATTTTTCATGCATTCACTGATTATTTTTAAGTTATAAGACCCTGAAATTGAAAAACACTACAAATAAACTCTGAAAAGGTTGAAAGTTTAGATGCACTTCGTGTATAAAATGCACCATTCAAAGCTACATCATCAATTTAGTACATATAGCTCTCATGGGTAGATAAGTGACCAAACTAATAGAAGTTCATCATCAATTTAGTACATACATAGTTCTCATTGAACAACATATAGCTCTCTAGAGCATCTAGTTAAACCATACATTGAAACTATGTGAAACCTTTCAATGCAACAATAATTGCGATCATAATCACAACCAAGGTAAAAATTGATCCAACGGCATAATGCTACCAAGCCTCGGTATGAATGGCATATTTTTTGATCTTTCTCATCTTCAACTGCATTGCATCCATCTTGATCTTGTGATCATCGACGACATCCGCAACATGCAACTCGAATATCATCTTCTCCTCCTCAATTTTTTTTATTTTTTCCTTCAAGTAATTGTTTTCTTCTTCAACTAAATTTAACCTCTCGACAATAGGGTTGATTGGAATTTCCGGTTCAACTATCTCCTACATAAATAAAATCTATGTGAACTTGATGGGCATAGTTGTCATAAACAATAAATGAACCAAATAGTTATAAAAGATAATATATACCACATCCGAATCATAGCCAGGACAAGGGCCGACGGGGGCGGATACCAAAACCATCGCACTATATAAGCACAAGCAATAATAAAAGTAAGAAAATTAGACAAGTGTCTATCTAAAGTAAGAATTTTTTTTCTTTCAGAAGAAGATAAGAGGCTCACCACAGTGGTGCAGGCGACGAGATCAGCGCGGGCGATCGACGGCGGTGAAGACGGGGATGGGATGTGAAGGACCACTAAACCTAGACAAATCTTAGGGAAAATGGAGCTTGGAGGTCGAGCTTCGAGAGGAGAAAGCTTAACTAGCGTGGCTTGGGCATTTCATCGAACACCTCGTGTGCATAGGAGGTGAGCTAGAGCACCCAAATGCCCTCTCCTCGCCGGCCAGAAAAAATAGAGCACTTTGGAGTGCTCTGCTGCAGCGACGGGGTACATATAGGAAACTCATTTGTCCCGGTTCATGGCTGGAACCGGGACTAAAGCCCAGCCTTCTGTCCCGGTTCGAGCCAAGAACCAGGACCAATGTTTGTGGGCCAGGAGCGAGGCCCATTGGTTCCGGTTCGTGCCTGGAACCGGGACAAATGAGTCCATACAAACCGGGACCAATGCCCACGAGGCCCCGGCCGCCCTCCTGGGTACACGAACCGGGACGAATGCATCCATTGGTCCCTATTCGTGGAAGAACCGGGACTAATGGGCTGGCCAGGCCCGAACGAATGCCCCTTTTTCTACTAGTGTCTCAAAGCAATTCTTGTGCAGCTACCTTGACTCGCTACTTGCGATTGCTCAAAACACAGAGTGTGATCCTTTGAAGGGAAAAGTTGTAATAACTTATGCTAGTACCAAAACATCACATTAAATAATAGGTCAGGACCCACCATTTAGGTGGGTTCCTCCACCGACGGGTTGGGTCAAGCTCAATACAGATGGATCATGGACAGAGGAAGGTGGAGCAGGAGCAGGCATGGTTCTGCGTGATTGTCTTGGAAACATTATTTTCTCTTCTTGCAGGGTGCTCTTCTCTTGCGGAGATGCACTTGAGGCCGAACTATGTGCTTGCATGGAGGGTATTTCTCTTGCTATCCAGCGATCGGAGATGCCGATTTGTATGGAAATGGATTCTGTTGTGGCGGTGAATATGGTTAGGACAGAGACACGAACATGTCTATATTTGCCTCCTTGGTGAATGAGATTAAATACTTGATGTCCCTTCGTACAACTAGTGTATTTCATATCAATCGTAACCAAAATGTGGTTAGCGATTATTTAGCTAAATTTGCAAGGACTGAAGGTAGAACAGTAGTCTAATTGGGCTCTGGTCCCCCACAGGTTGTGGATTTGTGTAAATTGAATTGTAATTCCCTGGATCCTTGACTAATAGAAGTCTTACTCGCAAAAAAAAGTGAGATGGACACCCTTTGGTGAATTTTCTTAAGTACAGTATGTACATTTTATTTTTGCCGGAGAAAAATAAGTACGGCAAACACAAAAAAGAACGCCGACCGTGGGGATCGAACCCACGGCCACGTGGTTAGGTTGGCCTTCAAGTGAAAAATTTGGATTAAAATGTCATTGTTTTTGGCTTCCATATAGTCCAAAGAAACGCCACACGTTAATCCCGTGTTGGCATTCTGCCCATAGATCGATCACATCAAAACGAACACGTGCATACGAATAACTTGTACGCTCCGTTCAAAAATATTTGTCTTAAGAATGTTTGTATCTAGATTTATTTTAGTTACAGATACATCCATTATATTCATTTTTAGAATAAGTATTTCAGAACGGAGAGAGTACTAGCCAAGAGCCCATATTTGTTCTCTTTATTGCTCTTCTCTTTTCTTCTCCAGACACAATGCTCTCAAGCACCGGTGTGCATATATATATACTAACAAAATGGCCCGTGCGTTGCAACGGGGAAAAAATTATTATTTAATAATACCCCTAACTCAATAAACTAATTTAAATAATGCCCTAATTTTGTAGAATGCATCAAAATGCATTGACAAAACAATAATCCAAATATTTAAATTTTATTATGAAAAAACAAAAGGATCTATTGTTTACCATCCAGCAGGTAGGGATGTTAATAAAGCTCGGACTTCACAAACTGTTCAAGATCAAGTTCTGCCAAAAAGCTTTGCTGGAAGAACATGAAGTGAACACTGAATTAATCTAGTTGTTAAACAACTCAAGAAAATCAATGACGCTATACATACGAATTTTTTCATCGGATATTTGTACAAGGTTCAAGATCAAACCATCCACACCTAGCAACAAAATACATACAACATCAGATTCATAGTCACACTAACGTCAGACTAAAAGTACTGCATGTGTAGTAATTTCGAAAGCAAAACTTAGTCATTAAGATAAGTCTTTTGTGAGCTCAAAAAATGTAGATGCTATTTTCCGTCATTGCTTTTTCACCGTCTACATGTTATGTATGATAAGCTTGTCGTTCTATATAATGTGGCAACAACATGTGCTATCATGCAATATGTCAGATATACAACCTTCTCAATCAAGGTGCTCAATCCAACTCAGGTGGCCTGCATTGAGAAAAGAAAGAAGATGCATTAGTATCTTCCAAGATGTACACATAATGTAATCTCCATTGTTTAAACCATAATTTCCATACTCAGAGAAATATAAAATGTTCTCACAAGAAAAAAACACCACTATAGCATGCTATAAGTTTCCATGGTACAAATAATTTGTTTACTTTTATAGGGTAAAATCACTATTCTTGAAAACAAAATACTATGCTTTCAAAAGGCAATACTTTTAAGGGCTTGGTCGCAGCCCTCCAATAGCTAGTGCAACAGGTACTCATCGCTCTCAGTCCGCTCCTTCAGTCTCAGCACGAATGCAGGAAAACGCCCCCACCGCGCTGCTGATCCCCGTCTCACTGCGTCATACCAACATGGTCCAGCTGGGCGCCGCCCCGGCGAACCATGAGACACCATAAAGTTATATTTTGGCTGTCTGAAACAATGAGATTTAAGTAAAACTATATATAATAATCAAAGACAGTCAATCTTCAATCAATCAAGCAAAGCGGTGAGTACCTCTCCAAGACAGAGTTACGTATAACTCCATCTTTTGAGTGTTGGCCGAGCATGATCTCTATGTCCATACCTAGAGTCATCATTGCCATAGCTAGTTTGTATGTGCATTCCTTGAAAACCAAACCTTGCTAGCGTCTTCGCTCTTCTTCTCCAATTTCTTATGTCATTTCATACTCATCACACCAGGCCTAGAAAAGTTGTGAATGCACGGTTTGATGGAGTGTAATACATCCATGAACGCGCCGTAAGCCACCCTAGTCCCACACAGAGACATCTTGAGGCTCGCCTCAACATCGGTCTCCTACGAAGACTAAGTTGGGCAGTGCGCCGCCAGCACGGTGTCCGTCCAAGCCTGGTGGTTTACCCAATTAGCTCGGAAAAGACCGGTCGCTGCATGCCCAACGTGGTCTCAAGGGAAGCGACCTTATCCAGGAGCGCGGAGATCTGCGCCTCCGGTAAGAGAGTGACTCAGACTCACCGGCACGGGATGCCAAGGTCGCCGAAAGCTTCGAAACCTTGATGGAGAGGCGAGCAGGGGAACCTGGGGACTACTCGCCAGAGTGAGGACCAAGGCTGCACGATGGACCGAAACTTGGCGTAGATCCGCTTGGAGCCTATGAGGTGAGCATGGAGGAGACGACGACGCCGGCCTTGGCCTGCAGCGCCTGGAGCGCACGCGGAGGACGGGGGCCGATTGGGCGGCGTGTTGGCATTTGGGAGAGGGATACGGTTTGGGTCGGGAGTCTTTCGTGGGCTGCCGAGACTTTGTTGGCTGGTTTGCTCTACGGATTAGATCTTTCAGATCTTTGTACATACAAAAACGGAGCATGAGGCGTGGCCCAAACCGGACATGAAACGTATCCGTGCATGTGTGCACGCACACTTTTGTTTTCAGTTTTCTTCTCGTATTGCAAGAGGAGATGTGGAGTTTTTTTTTCAATCTATTACGTAGATCTACTTTTAAATCTCGACCATCAATCTTTATGATTAGCGTAAAATTAACGGACATAAAAGAGTGACGTATGGCGAACTATGAAAGTTTGGAGCGCACGCGGATGACGGGGGCCGATTGGGCGGCGTGTTGGCACTTGGGAGAGGGATACGGTTTGGGTCGGGAGTCTTTCGTGGGCTGCCGAGACTTTGTTGATTGGTTTGCTCTACGGGTTAGATTTTTCAGATCTTTGTACATATAAAAACGGAGCATGAGGCGTGGCCCAAACCGGACATGAAACTTATCCGTTCATGTGTCCACCCACACTTTTATTTTCGGTTTTCTTCTCGTATTGCAAGAGAAGATGTGGAGTTTTTTTCAATCTATTATGTAGATCTACTTTTAAATCTCGGCCGTCAATCTTTATGATTAACGTAAAATTAATGGACATAAAAGAGTGACGTATGAAAAACTATGAAAGCTTCCGTCTTTTATTATTAGATCTTCCCTAATAATAAAGCAGTTACTATTTCTGGTGGTACGTCGTTGGTTTTTCTGAAAACAACCCTCTATTTCTTTAAAGTCAACCCGCAGTCCCTGTTTAAGTGGCACTCTGGAAAAACGTTTCGTTTTTGCGTAAAAGCCATTGCATTTGTTAGAAATTATGCCCGCGACCCTTATCTCTTATTGGACTGGCTCACCACCGCGTGTCTCCGCCGGGCACGCGCCGCCGCTTGCCGCGGGCGTCCGCGCCGAGGCGTGCAGGAGACCATGTTAAAGGCTGGTCACAGGGGAGGCCTCGGCAGGAAGACTCGAGGCGGTCTCGGGCGTGACGGGGAGCTGGCTAGAGCGCACGGACGACGGGGGCTCGTGCATGAGGCGAAGACCGACGTGGAAGTTGAGGAGGCGGCGGTTTGAGTTGGCCGGAGCGCACGGGAGACGGCTCTGCTTGCCGGCGGCGGCCGGAGGCGGACGGGATTGGCTCAAGAGATCCACTCGGGCGCGAGAGGAGGCTGGACGAGAGGGTCAGGTCTGGCTTAGCAGGCTCGAGAGAAGGCTGGAGGAGAGGGCCATGCGTGCCTTGGCGTCCCAAGAGCCACGAGGCCGTCACCACCGGCGTGGCGCGTCCAAGTCAGTGGCGCCAAATGGTCGTTGCGGGTGTAAGGACCAAAGCAAGGCGACGACACAAGGCCGGGCGTCGGAGCAGAGCAGAGCCGGGAGCGCACGGCGTGCACTCGACGGACACACCACCACCGGCTAGATCTCGGCGTGGCCCCCGTTCCCCACACCCACCCGACCCCGCCCCTCGCCGGCCCCGGCGCACTCCAGGAGGCGTAGTGTATCGTCGGCGCGGAGAGGTGTGAGGTCGCCAAGGGGGGAATCAGGGGCGGGAGGGGGGATCCTTGCCGCGCACATCCTTGCTCGCTCGATCTGGCGCCATGGTCCCTGGGGCTTGTATGTGAAGTGAAGGAGGGAATAAAGAGGGGAGTACGCGGCGCCGTGGGGTGTGTGCCTGGAGCACGGGCGCGTGTGTGGCTGGAGAGAGCACGAAGGGAACTGGGGGCGGAGCGGAGAAGCTCTGCTAGCGGTGGTGGGTTGATGACGAGCAGCGATGTGCAGATAAGGGAGCTCTCCCGGTGATTTTTGGTCTATTCGCTTTTTTAATGGTTGCACCGCTGCTGGATCTGCTATGTGCTACCGATCGCAATCAAAATTCTGAATGAGCAGCGTTGTGTGGATAAGGGAGCTCTCTAGATGGGGATTTTTGGTCTATTTGCTTTTTTTAATAATGGTTAAATAGTTACACCTACCAGAAGCTGCTGTGTGTATTACCAATTGAAATTTTTTTGGATATGCTTTTATATTCATTATTTACCTTTTTCTATATTGTAATTTATTAATGGAGAAGATAATTGAAGCTCACTAGGATTTGCTGACAATTAAGATATTCCTCAACTCTGGATGTCACCGATGTCATTGGTGAGATATGAAGGGGAGAGGGAGGGATGAAGAGAGGGCATTTTGCTCGCGTCCTATTTCTCCCCCACACGCCAGCTGAGAGGGGGGAGGGAGGGGGGCACTCCACTCTGTTTTACCATCTCTCCCGCAGCTCTCTGTGCCATAATTCTGCAGTTTCAAATAAAGTTCATCCATTCACAAAAATGTTTGCTCTATTAAAATCCTTATGTTTTTTAAATTAAATCCATAGAGCATAAAGGCATATTTTTTAGAGGATAAACCCGCAAACCATAAGAGTGTTGGTATTGTAGGGAGATTTGTCCCAAGGAAGAGATCCGCGCGTGGCGCGTGTCCCTCGACCCGGGCCTTTTCACAACCTGTGCTCAAACTTAGCCGACCCAACTATCACGAAAATAAGGCAAGACTAGCTAAAATAATTAATAAATTTACAATGGAATCCAAATATATACTTTTATTTGAATGGTGCAATCGATTGGATTCTGGAATGTATATTTGCTTAAAATTAAAATACATCATAAAATTTGTCCCGTTACAACGCACGGGCATTTGTGCTAGTAAAAGATAAAAGATACACACACGACCCAGCCCTATTGCTAACCTAGACCAAACCTATTCGGACTCGACATGAAACCACACGGCCAGACATAGATGTAGAGAAGTACTCCTGCTAACCGAAGCCTACAGAATTTTACATAGTCCAAACTGGACTAAACTTTGCTTTTCTAATCTATAATCACACGGCAATATTGATCCCTTACCTAATTAGCCTCAAACACGTAGACTACTGGGAAAGTAATCGATCAACCGGCCACCACCGGACAAGTTCGATTATTTCCAACATGCATCCTGCGCCGCCGCATCTCCTCTAGGGTTTACACTGTCCGTCAACAACCGCCGCAATCGGCGGGGATCCTTCTTCGCGAGGGTGATGATGGACGATGACGGCAAGGAGCCGCCGCCGCCGCATGAGAAAACCTACAGTGAAGGTGACGTGGTCGACTTTTTCGAAGCCCTACGTTTTTGCCGACCTGGGCCCTCGGTGGAGCTACTGGCCGTGTACCCACACTGCTTCCCCTTCGTCGGCGACATCATCGTCGCCGACGAGGACGGCGGCCAGTACGTCTACCACCAGGAAGAAGGAGAGCCTCTTCACAACCTCGACCCCGAGGAAAATCTGGTGCTCACGGGGCCATTCCAGACCATCTCGGGATTCGGCAGCAGTGTCATGACAATCAAGATCCCTGACAAAGACAGGCCTGGCATTTACGACACCGCCGATCTATGGTTTGGCCCAAGTAACATGGAGAACGACAAGCACAAAGACCGCCTCATCACGACACGTTATAGCTGCCACCTCCTTGTGTCGTATGTGACGATGTGGGAAGGCCTGGAGGTCAATGTTCGGGTCAGCATCCGCCTCTTTGGCGGCGGCGATGATGCATCTCGCACCATGGACGTGTACGGTCAGATCACCGCGCATAACCGGGTCTTTGAGGACGACAGTGTGCTCCTCTTCTACTATGTGGAGGAGGAGAAGGTGCAGCTCACCCCCTCCGCTGGCGGCGATGGCAGTGTGCACCTGTGGCAGATGCAGCGGTATAATGTTACGGTGCCCATCAATCCACAACCATTTCTTACGATTAAGATGAGCTTGAAGGTGACAAGTCCGAGCAACGAGGGGGCTACCATCGCCTTCGAGGGTGATGTCGAGTTCCCTCTTGACATGGCCCAACGTGTTCGGGCAATCCGCACGGAGCTCGGCGAGGTTCAAGTCCGTATCTCGTACAATTGAAACATGGAGAAGTGCAAACATGAACGAAACAAGTATTTTGTGTGAGATCTCTTTGGGTTATAGTTATACTACTACGAATAACAGTAAAAATTTGTCTTCCTTCGCGAGTTGTGCTTTGTTTAGCTTCTTTCTTTATGGTTGTTGTTAACTGATGGAAGCTTTTCTAGCATGTTAAAGTTGTTATCACAATATGAAATTTTCTAATATCGCTGATTTGTTTGCCAAGAAAGAGAAAAGATCATGTGTTCCCCCTGCTCCTTAGTTCTAGAAATCCTATGATCGAAGGAGCCTCTCGTGCGCTTCATTCTCTTTGTTTGTATTGCTGAATTTTCCAAGTCTTCCAATTATTATTGGTCTAACTCTGCATTTGAGGAATCATTCGTTTTGGAGAACAACCAACTCTGCACTCAGCTAGAATACCAATCCTTTGTTCATCATCATACAGCTGTCTTGGGACATTTATCTGATGCGGTTAACACACCAAATTTTCAGCTGCCCAAATATCGGTAACGCAGAAGATACTGTCATTGTTTTGCTTGACGAGTTTCAAATAAAATAAGATCAAATCTTATAGATACTGATGGCTTACAAGTGCACAGGATTTAGTTGTAGCCATTTATAAATAAGAGTACTGATCCCACAAGGAGCAAAGGAATTGGACTATTGTCCCTTGTAGAGACTTACAAAAATGTGCCTACAAGTAAATTGTAAACTCAAGGCAAAGTGAGGGCGGAAGTATAATGATTTTTAGTAGAGTGCAGATTAAAAGTAAATGACACAAAAGAATGTAAATGAGCGCAGTGGAACAAGTAAGCATCGGAACTAGCAGAGGATTAAAGCATTCGGGAGTCCGGAATTCCCATTGGTATGTGTCTATCGCAACATATGTCGTAGCATAGTCATAGCTGGACACTTGAGTCACACTGATGTTTGTGATTGGACATATCTGAGTATAGAATATGCTTCTACTCAAGGTAGACTTTGTACCACACACGCCATTACCATAGTTTCCCCGCGTCGGTTGTCAGTACGGTAATTAAGGGTTTCTCCATGGATGCGGACTCGCTAAGTGTTATATGTTATTCCCCTATCAATTGCAAAGGCGCAGAACTGAGGATTTTATTGTCACCTCGAATTACCTCAACATCTTAACCTTTACAACAACAACAATATGTGTCGTGGCCTTACACACAAATGTTTAGTGGGGCCCCTTCACAACATTCATGAAGGATATTAAACCAAACATTCAACAGAGAAACTCATATCCTTATTAACATTTCATCCCCTATATATGCCAAGGTTCATCCATATCCCTGGGAACAAGGGGGTCTATTCGCACATGGATACAGTGAAAACCGTATGAATAGTGGTCATAAACATGAATGGGACAAACGAGTAATACATGTTGCCGGTGTCTAAGAACCTGACATTGGGTTATATGTAGCAACCCTTTGTGAGTTCGGCGAGGGATTGAACACGTTAGGTTTCCTAAGTCATCGATCGCCGGGGATGGGCGACAGAAATCAAGGTACACCGGAGCTACCCAGGTTCAGGCCACCATTGTGGTGTAATACCCTACTCCTACCTCAGCGTGATATTGGTTTGTTTACTATTAATTGGTTACAATGCCCCCCTTGCTGGGTTGCATCCCTCCTCTATTTATATTGCCCTAGCTCTTCCCTCATCTCCAGGGAGGAATGCCATTGGCGCAGTGTAGCCAAAGGAAAACGTGAGGGTCGTCCATACCAGCCCGACGTGACCGGACGTGGCACACTCGCCCATACCAAGATTTGACAGCTGCCGACGCTCCTATAGCTGAGCGCTGGGTAGGTGAATTTTAGCTGCCACTCTAGATGATCTTGGGGAATGGCACGCCTCTTCGGAGCCCATAATCAGAAAGGACAGGCTCGCTGCATTCCATCTTAGCTATTGGTGAGGGTCGCAGTGGCGGGGTAGTGCACTTTTAAGGCCTCTATTGTTGTCTTACCAGGAAGCGATCTCCTTCATCTTGGCCAATAGACCTGCTAGGAAACGTAGTAGAAAACAAAAGAAAATCGCACCTACGATCACCCAAGATCAATATGAAGGTGCATAAAGGGTTGGGATCATGATCATTACCGTCGCCGATCGAGTTGCAGCAGAAGAATAACGTGCCAGTGTAGATCGTACTTGGAGTCCCTCGAACCATCCACGAACCATCCCTCGAACTGAAGACCGGAAGCACAACCTCTCTACTTGGTCGCAAGCGTGCAACCTTCACGATTAGGCAGCGTTCCACCGTCCAAAGCTAATCATCGCTGGAGACTTAAAGGGAGGAGATTAGAACCACACTGGACTTCTAACTATGAGGACAATAGGATTAGCCTAGATCTAATTAGTCAACTAGGACCAACTAGAACTATAACTAGAAGAACTAGAGGAGGCTCTAAAACTTGTATATACAATTGTGGCCAATACCTCAAGTATATATAGGTTGGAGGGGAAGAGGAGGACTGCCACCAAGGAGGGAAAGCCTCCTTGGGGTGCCGGCCTAGGGGGGTCCTCCCCTACTCCCAATTCGCCCCCCTTCCTTAGGGAAGGGAGGCACTTTCCCACTTGGGCCTTTTTGGCCCAAGTTCCTGTCTACCTCTTCGCCTTTTTAGCCAGTTGATATTTAAATTAAATATAAAATTTCCTATATATATTAACATCTTCAGAAACTTTTTCCACCTATATATAATTTATCGATAATACCCGGTATTACCCGATACTCACTGAAACCCTTCCGGTGACCCCGAAACGCTTGCAGATCCTCTTGGAACTATTCTGAATATTTATGAAATAATTCCAAAAATATATTCTCATGACTCCTATCCTACTAACACTCAGCAGATCATGATTTCCTTATGTTTGTGACCCCGTAGGTTTGGTAACTCACATACATGGATGAAACCGTTCGTCCAATGACCGACAGCGGGACCGTGGACATCCATATTGGTCCCTGTGAATACACAAATGATATTCAAGTGAACCTTTGGTTATCATGTGATGTTACCTTTGCTTCACGATACTTCACAAAACCCGAGATGCATCAGTACCGTCATGAGTCATCACCATGCTCATTATACCAAAATCCTTGTTACCGGTTTTGTTCTTCTTTCTCGTTATTTTGCTCCAGCATCCCGTGACGAAGTCACCAGTGTCTCGCCAGATGATGATCGATGCCGTCACATCGAGAGGACCCTAAGAATATCTCTCTATCGTCATAGGAGCAAATCCCACTCTCGAGCTATCCGGCCACTTGTCAAACTTTCTGATAAACCTGTAAGTTGTCGCTATGATCACCATGTTATAGGTGACGTTTGAGCAACCCCAAAGCCCACTATATGGTAAGAAGTGACCACGGCACTCTCATAGTCTAAGGAGAAAAATCACACGTTAACACTTGATTACAGACGATATTATCTCAATTCATAACAAACAAGTTTGAATTGATTCAATATGATTGTTCTTCCAACGTCATACTCTCAATGTTGTTTTAGGACTATCGTTACACTTAACGATATCCTAAGATCCGGAAAACCTGATCACCAACAACACTTGAGCTAGTCTTAGAGGCGAGACTAGGAACCTTTATTTTATCCGTTTATCATTTCACACGTGTATATGAGTTTTCCACTGAATCGCATATTCCAGGATCATAACAGTTATAGCATGAAATATAAACACTTAATTATGAATATGGAAATGTAATAATACAATATTATTGCCTCTAGGGCATATTTCCAACAAGATCAGCATCACCAAACACTAATGTCTGGATGAGCCCGTTCCATCCCTTACTACCGTCCATCTGTAAAAATATATAGAATTAAATTCTATGCAAACCTAAAGTAGAGAAATCACTGTGAAGATTATTGTATGCTTATATAAAATGTTTATATACTAGCATGTGACAAAACTTAATTAGTATGAAAAAAAGATCCAATTAATATCCATAACATTTTTTTATCAATTAATATTCCAAACGTTAGCATCTATCTACATCAAATTAAATATATCTTTCTAGCTAGGAAGCGAATCTTAAGTGCAAAGCAATGTAAACATTATTGAATGCCTATATAAAATATTCATACTAACATAATACAAAACTTAATTATTAGGAGGGAAAAGCATAAATAGAAGATCTCTCGTCTCGGGCGGCCTACGCGTGGTGGTTTCCCTAGGTTGCCGATGTTGGGTTTTGATAGTGGATCAGGCGCTTGAGGGCACGCGACAGCTGGATCTGTCAAGGAGGGGGAGGGGAGTATCGCGTGCGGTTGGGGGATGCATTTATAGGCGAGGGAGGGCGCTGCGCGAGGTAGGTAAACGACGACCCGCGATGTTATGCCTTCATTAATGGAGGCAGCTGAATCCACACGATCACCTCGAAATCCAAACAGCCACGCCTCGCCGGAACTACCTGTGAACAACCACCGACCACCTGCACTCAAAGGCTGACGGGCCGCAATTACGTCGTGTGTGTTTTGTTGAAGGCCCACGGGATTCGAGGGTGTCGCACAGCTTACGTAAGCCACCATCACAATGTGGCACAACTGTACGCCGTGTGTTCCAAGATGACACTCAGGGTAGTGCTATGTATGCCGAGCGCTTTGTATAGGCCCCGTGTTTTTTTGGTGTGTCACAGCGTGCGTGGATGTATGCCGAGCCGAATGGTTTTGCTGAGCCGCATACTAGACACACAACTTATGGCCTTATACGTTGTGTGGCTGATAGAAAACGCTTGGCGTAGGCGAAAATTGATTTTCCTATAGTGATATTGTGACCTCGTCTCATGCATCATGAATCAAAGACGGATGTGTAATGATGGATTGATGAAGTAAAGGGTTGATATGCATACCTCATAGAGTTTGTGGTTGCCGATGCTGATGCTTCTCCTTAGCCATAGTTCCTATTGAAAGATGAATTTGGTGCAACCTGCAATTTCTGTCCCGCACACCATTTTTGATCTTTGGTATATTCACCATAGAGCCATCTAGAAGAATGCATTTTGAAAAGGGTTTGTGTCTTTATGAGTTCTACGGCTGGGATGAAATAAGTAGGGGAATTCGTTATACATATTAGTCGAGTAATTCATGGCACTTCGGAAAGAATAGTGATATATAGTCCTGCCGTAGAAGTTAAGAGCGATTCACTTCGAAAGAGAAGTAAGAGTGACTAGGAAATACTTTTCAAAGAATCTTTCATGTAATTACAAAATAAGTGTTGACACTATATGAAAATTTCTCAACGATTTTCTCCATTGGTAATGCAGATAATGCAATTTGGAGAAATTGTGGTTTTGTTGCGATTCGTTTCTTCACTTCTTTTGTTTTAGAAAATCGGCCAAACCCTTGTTTTCTAGTAGAAGGGACCAAACAGGGTCCGACGGCCCACAACTCGACGGGTTTTTCAAACCCTACAAGTTGATAGAGAACTAAGAAAATAATAATCCATTCCAAACAAATTGGTTAAGAGAAGCAAATGTGGCATCCCATGCTTTTAGCTAGTGATGCAAGAAGAAATGTACCTTAATTGGACCGAACTGCCTAACTTTCTTGTACCAATTTTGATCGACGATGCAACATGCTTACTAGATAATAAAGTCTATTTTTGCAGTAAAAAATGCAATATAAGGGATTTCTCTCTCAAGAAATGACACATATATTGAAGTTGCCACGACAAGAAAACTAACGAATGCCAATATTCAATAAAACAGTCACAAACACGATTCACCAAGTAATATAATCTGATAATAATTCAACAAAATAGTCAACAACACGCGCCTCCATCATCAACAATATTACTAGAACAAAAACAATATACACTACAAGAAATATGTCAACTTATGACCTTCTGTCAGTGACCCTTGAAGAATTGGTCATAAATTTATGACCATTTTAGACCAATTGGTCAAAAGCTGTTTAGGGGGCTTCAAACCCTAAACCATTGCGACCATTTTGGTCAGAAAGGTCGTAATTTCCTTACACGAAATGGTCACAAAGCAAACAGTGCTAGTTCGCTGCCTTATTTCTAGTTGTTAATGACCAATATAGATGGTCATAGCCTTGTAGATTGTGGTGGGTTGTGATGACTAGGCGCCATCTCATCAGTTTTGCCTATGTGTCATGTCCATGTGGCAGTTTTTGCCCTAGGTTGTGAAGCAACCTATATTTCTATCATTCCCAAAATTCCCAAAAAAATCTCATAAATTCTTTGGGTCATATCTTCATCAAATATGTAAAAATCCTTGCCTAGTTCAAAACTAATTCAACAATATTCATTTTCCTATTATGTTCACAACAACACTTTATGAAGGAAGTGCTATTTATATATTCTTAATTGCCCTAGGAATTTTTGGGCACTCTTTCCTATCCAAATCATTACCGCATGACAAAATTCAGCTCCATTTGCCTAGCAAATCTTCCTCGGCAAATTTCCAAAGTTTTTGTCCACCTAGAAGCATTGTGAAGGAAGTACCTTTTTTATATCTCTATATGACATGAATTTTATATAGTTTCTTCATATGCGCAAATTATCACCCTCCTCCAAATTGCAGCTCAGTCAAATCATCTATGTGAGCCCAGGTTCAATTTATATTTTATGGCCAAATTGGCACGTTGCAAAGCAAGTGTTATATAGACCCCTCCTATTACCCTTAAACTTTTCGGGCACTCTTCCATACCCAAATCATTGCCACATGATAATATTCAGCTCAATTTTCCTAGTAAATCTTTCTCGGGAAATTTCCAAAGTTTCTACCTCAAGAGAAGCTTTGTGAAGTAAGTACTAGCTAGGCTTACCCAAATGATCTGAAAATTGACCAGCGCATGACCATACCTAAGTAACTTACCTACACCAATTTTGAGCTCATTTCATTCATCCAATCTCTCTCACTAGTTTTCCCAAGTTTCTGTCCATAGAAGAGCATTGTGAAGGAAGTACTACTTTGGCATGTCCAAATGGTATCAATTTTCTACAATGCTTTCCTATGCCCAAATAACCATCCTCCACGAAATTTCAGCTCAATCCATTCATTATTTTGAGCCCAGCTTCAACATTCATATTTTTGTCCAGCGTGGTACTTTGCAAAGCAAGTACCACCTAGGATCCTCCTTTTGAGCTAAAAATTTGTGAAGACATTCTCCTTAGTAGATGATCATCCTCAGCCAAAACTCACGCCCATTGGCCATGTGCATTTCCCGTACCGCTAATCAAACACTTGGCTGCTAATTCATGTTTGAGCATCGATCGGTATTCTCGTGAGAATCTTATGTTGTAATTTTCTTCCTAGCACCAACCTGGGGAGTGCCTAACCCACTAGACATGCCTAAGCTGCCCAGAACACATGGCAACATTACGGTCCGGCGGTGACCACGCGACGGGCATGCGAGTTTACGCGCTCTAGAGTTGGGGCCCTCGGCCACCGCCCAAACCTGGACGTATCGCCACCAAACCATGTATTTATGATTAAATAGGTCCTTATGTAACTAGAAATGATTTTTGGAAAAAATAAATAGCAAACTATGAGGCAGCTGCAGTTCAAATTTGACCCGCTTCCAACTGAATCGGCGGAAATTTGTCTTTTTCACGAGAGGTGGATCAAAACTTTTTACACCCAACCATTTTGTCAATTGTGCATTAAATATGGCCTATTATTTTATAAAAATGATTTGGTCCAATTTTGCAACAATTATTTGGTAGTTCCTTCACAAAAAAACCTCCTTTCGGGCACTCGAAAAATGGAAAATGGTTTTTTTGTCCAAGGAAAATGAAAACTTCCTTAGGAAACATTGTTTGCCATTCCAATATGCACCCTTGTGCACAATATGAGATCATTTGAACAAACTATGCCATGAATGTGGCTATAAGATTGATCATTTGGCTTGAAAGCCATTGATCTCCACACATGATAGCTTGTTTCCGAGAACACTTTTTTAAAATAATTGCCATATTACAAGTTTGTTATTTTTCCTAGGAATTTGGCCACATATGATGAAACAATGCGAAGGTTTCCCAATTTTTTGATTTTTTTTTGAATTTTTATGCCCATTTCAAAATGCGGTCAAAACGGCGGGAATGACCGTTCCTAGCTAGTGGTTGAATCTTGGAATTTTGTTGGTGTTTCTCTGATTAAATAGATACTTATGTACCTAGAAATGATTTTTTGGAAAAAATAAATAGCAAACTATGAGGCAGCTGCATTTCAAATTTGACCCGCTTCCAACTGAATCGACGGATATTTGTCTTTTTCACGAGAGGTGGATCAAAACTTCTGACACCCAACCATTTGGTCAATTGTGCATTAAATATGTCCTAGTATTTTACAAAATTGACTTGGTACAATTTTGCAACTAATATATGGTAGGCCCTTCACAAAAAATCTCTTTTCGGGCACTCGAAAAATGGAAAATGAATTTTTCGTCCAAAGAAAATGAAAACTTCCTTAAGCAACATTGTTTGTCATTCCAATATGCACCCTTGTGCACAATATGAGATCATTTGAACAAACTATGCCATGTATGTGGCCATAAGATTGATCATTTGGCTTGAAAGCCATTGATCTCCACACGTGATAGCTCGTTTCTGAGAACACTTTTTAAAAATAATTGCCGTATTACAAGTTTGTTATTTTTCTTGGGAACTTGGCCACATATAATAACACAGTGCAAAGGTTTCCCAATTTTTTGATTTTTTTTGAATTTTTTATGCCCGTTTCAAAATGCGGTCAAAACGGCGGGAATGACCGTTCCTAGCTAGTGGTTGAATCTTGGAATTTTTTGGTGTTTTTATGATTAAATAGGTACTTATGTACCTAGAAATGATTTTTGGAAAAAACAAATAGCAAACTATGAGACAGCTGCAGTTCAAATTTGACCCGCTTCCAGCTGAATCGGCGGAAATTTGTCTTTTTCACGAGAGGTGGATCAAAACTTTTTACACCCAACCATTTTGTCAATTGTGCATTAAATATGTCCTAGTATTTTATAAAAATGATTTGGTCCAATTTTGCAACAATTACTTGGGAGGTCCTTCACAAAAAAACCTCCTTTTGGGCACTCGAAAAATTGAAAATGGTTTTTTCGTCCAAAGAAAATGAAAACTTCCTTAGGCAACATTGTTTGCCATTCCAATATGTACCCTTGTGCACAATATGAGATCATTTGAACAAACTATGCCATGAATATGGCCATAAGATTGATCAATTGGCTTGAAAGCCATGAATCTTCACGCATGATAGCTCATTTCTGAAAACACTTTTTTAAAATATTTGCCGTATTACAAGTTTATTATTTTTCCTGGAAACTTGGTCACATATAATGACACAATGCGAAGGTTTCCCAATTTTTTGTTTTTTTTAATTTTTTATGCCCGTTTCAAAATGCGGTCAAAACGGCGGGCATGACCGTTCCTAGCTAGTGGTTGAATCTTGGAATTTTTTTGGTGTTTCTATGATTAAATAGATACTTCTTTACCTAGAAATGATTTTTGGAAAAAATAAAGAGCAAACTATGAGGTAGCTACAGTTCAAATTTGACCCGCTTCCTACTGAATCGGCGGGAATTTGTCTTTTTCACGAGAGGTGGATCAAATCTTTTGACACCCAACCATTTTATAAATTGTGCATTAAATATGACCTAGTATTTTAGAAAAATGATTTCGTCCAATTTTTTTGACAATTATTTGCTAGATTATTTAAAAAAACTCATTTTTGGCACTTGAAAAAGGAAAATGAATTTGGCATGCTGCATCCTTAGCATTGAGCAATTTACGGTGGGGGTGCTAGAAGTGGTAAAGTAATTTGCTGGAACCGGCTAGATGGGTTGCTGGAACTGTTGATTGAGGATGCTTCATCCCCGGCGGTGAGCAGCCTCGGGAAGGTGCTAGAACCGGCGAATGCTACAACTAGAGCACGTTGGGGTGATGCCAACGTTTAGGCCACAAACTACGGTTGTGCGCGACGGTGCAACGGCGGGAGGGTCAACTATGTGTTCTATCTGATAGAGAACGAGCAAGATGGGGAAGAAAGTATAACGTGGGGGTGAATCAAATGGTTACACACGAAAACATCGTAGGGTCGTGAGGCGACCGACCCAAATTTAGGCCGATTGACCGGCACCTAACAGCCGCCTTTTGGAAAATGGTATGGTCCAATATTGCAACACACATTTGTAGGCATTTATAAAAAATCAGAGATTTGGGTCCAAAATTTGGATTTTCGAGCGTGAGCCAGCCAGCCAATGAGAAGCGAGGAACCACCTCCACGCGGATCACCAAGTTGGACACGATCCGAGCCATCCATCACGTGCCCATCCAACGGTTGATCCTCTCCTGAAAAAAACCAAAACCCTAACCCACCTACCCACCCACCATTTCTCCAGATCCGATCCATCCCCACCCTCCTCTCCCTCGTCTCCTCTCCGCCTTCGTCTCCCTCATCTCCCACCGCCGCCATCCCCACCCACCACCGCAGCCCCCACCCACCGCCGACCCCCTCCCCTCGCCTTCATCCCCCATATCCACTAGGCCAGGCACGGCCATGGCGTCCCCCCTCCTCCTTCTCTTCTAGGGTTAGGATTTCCACCTAACCCTCCCCCGATCTGGCAGCCACGTTGCTCCACCAGCGACCTCCCTGCCCGTCTCCGGTCTCCCCCACCGGCAGTCCCCCCCCCCCCGACGCCTTCCCTCCCGGGCGGCACCACACCCTCTTCCCCTCTCCCACCTTCTCTCTCACACCTTGCCGCCGCCATCGGGATGGGGATCTTCGACCTGCTCGACCTGGACGATGGCGCCTCGGGCAACGAGGCCGTTGCCCGCGTCGTCAAGAAGGTCGTCCCGCCCGACAACCCTAACAAGCCCACCAGGGCCAGCAAGAGGGCCGCCAAGTACAAGGCCAACGCCGCCCCCCCCCGACGCCCATGAAGACCAGCCGCCGCAGCACCACCACCAGCAGCACTACCCCGACCACAGGAGGTAACGTCCCCCGATCTGACCTCCCCCTTCTTCTCCGACCTCTCTTCTCCTCAATCCCCCTCACCACCCTCGTCGTTTTTTCAGGGGAGGCCATGTTGATGACGGAGACCAGCCGGACCAGGGAGAGCAGGCGGACCCCCATGGCTACCAGGAGGAGACCTACGCGGATCGTGAGGATTGGGACAGGTGACCATCTCATTTCCCCATCTATCTTATTAACTGATGACATCTAGGGCTCTGACATTATTATCTTCCCAATGTGAAATACATGCTCAGATGTATGTCTATTGTTCATGTTCAAATGTGTGGCCTGCTTGTTTCTCTCAAGATAAAGATTGCCCTATGCATGCCATTATTATTCCTGAAACTTGCACGGGATAGATGGATATCCTGTGATGTTCATGTTTTTTTGAATGCATCTCTGATGTATTTTTTGATATGCATCATGTGACGTTTGTCTAGTATGCATGGTCACTTGAATGGGATGATCACCTTCCAAAATCTAAATCTAAATTTTGTCTAGTATCCAAAATTTTGTCTATGCATAGCGGGGGTGTTGGATTAGGGACCTGACACTCTGGGTCGGTTAAATCTTTGTTAGTTCTTTAGTTTATCTACACCGTAAAGATCAGTATAGCCTGCAACTTGGGCCAGTTCAGTGTTCTACTTTGTATAGAATAGTCAGAAAGCAACAGGGGTTGGGTTGATTCGTCTAGAAATAGTGAGATGAATCATTGTTGTAATTTGTAAAGCTGTCAAGGAAAGTAGTTTAGCCAAAATATTTATTGTGGGCATTCTGTTAGCTAGTGTGCATTGCCAAGTACAACTATTCTACTTTGTATGGAATCATCTCACTATTCTGAACATCTGAAACTTGCTATGTGCAGGGTGAGGAGGCGGAGGAGTAGGGGCGCACCCAGCCGGCAGCCCTGTCCTGCTTGAGGGGGCTGGGGGGCAAGAGGGGTCTGCTCCTCTGCTTCCATTGCGACCGCGGCAGGTAGCTCCTTCATCTCCCTCCCCCCTCTTCTCGTGCTCACTACTTCTGATGCTAAGTTGATGAATATGTGATGCACTTGTGCCAAGGAATTTTAGAGGGATTTGTACTCAATATTGAACTGGAACTCCAGTAACAAGTAGATGTTGCTGCTGTACTCAATATTTGAAGTTGCTTTTTTCTTTTTTGAGAGAAGTGTATTAGGTTGATGAGATTAATTAGCTTAGTTGGCTAAAGTAGCAACAACAGCAGCCACACTTTGCCATCCACTTTATAGTTGGACTGTACTTACATGCTTAGTATAACCTTGTACGTGTAGCTGGACTGTACTTACATGCTTAGTATAACCTTGTACGTGGTCCGTTTAATTTATAAATGGTTATCTGTTGCTGCTGCAGGAGCAATGTTGCTGATGGCGACGGGTACGTGATGGTGGCTAGTGTGGTGGACGACCCGACCAAACCAATGATGCAAGGCTTCTCCTGCTGCTGCTGCATGTCTTGATCAACTTAGTTCTTCCACACGGACAGATAAATTCTTCACTTGTTCACTGTGTAATCTGCAGATTACTTCCACTAATCACCTAGTGCTCCTGTTAGTGAGATTCATCTAGTATTTCTTTTTGCAAAGCATGCAATGGTCTGGAGTACTTGATCATGGCCTGATGGAACATGTCATTACAGCAGCTAGAAGCAATCCATTTTATTAAATGCATTCTGGTTAGGATTTGGTCATGGCAGCACCTTGCTATTTTCTTTTCTTTAAATCTGGTTGCAAGTTTACTATTTTTCCAGAACCATCATCTTACATTTTGGGCATCGGGCATTGAAATTTAGGCATTTATGTATAATTTTAGTTCTGGATGTGTCCTATGCAAACATTACTATCAATTGTCAAGTTGATTCTAAAATGTCTCATTAACTAAATTTTAGATGGTGATTTCTAGATTTAGTACCAATTTATTGTTGACCTGGCCTATGCTCAGTACCTTGCTCTATACCAATTTATTGCATTATTCTGTTATTTACGGTTAAATATGCTATCATTAACTCTGAGAAAATGTTATGTCTTTGCTGATTAGTGGCAGTACATCTTTGCTTTACTATTCCTAGCAGCTGCAGTTCATCTACCATAAACATGCTGTGTACATTCTGAACCCCCAAACATGACACAAGTGATATGTATATGCAGCAGGGAATCGTCAACTTGTACAGTTTGTTTACTGGAATGTAACTTGTACAATTTTTTGCACAGGTGAAGTGTGAATCCATGTCCTAAGCTGTGAAGCATATCAGCAAAGAGTAGCATATTATGTGTTGTAGTTGTAGGCATATCTGGGTTGTAATATACTGTAACGACTGTAATAGATTAATGCAGTATTGTTTTGGACCAACTTGTATGTGCTTTTTGCTCTTTGGTCTGTTCGAAACAATGATTGTGTATGTGCTTTGAATACCCGTGAAATGGAAACCTGACAAGTTATAATGGTTGTTTGACAGATTTTGAAATTTTTGATGTGTGGGATCAATTTTATGATAAGCATGACAAGTGGGACCAATCTGATTGGTGGGACCAGTGGCAAAAAAAGGACGAAAATAAAAAACCAGTAGACTGTAAAAGGCTGCATCTTAGAAAAAAAAGGCCGAATTAATGGCCCAAGCCCATGTAGCTAGTCAAAATTAACAAGAAAAAAATACATTAAAAAGGCCGAATTGTTGGGCTAGGCCCATGTAGAAAACCGAATTGGACCGGGCTGAATCTTGTGCCACGTCAGATTGCCACGCTGGATGCCTACGTGGCCTGGGGAGGTTGCTAGTGACCAAAATGCCACAGTAGACATATTTTGGTCATAAACGTCTACGACCATTTCAGAAGAAAGATCGCTATAGTCAGTTTACGACGGCCAGCTTTTGACCTTATGTTTTTGGTCACAAAAATGTCACAAATGGAAATTTGTGACCATTCAGTGACCAATAGTGGTGGTCACAAGTTGACATATTTCTTGTAGTGATATTGAAATTGCCACGACAAGAAAACTAACGAATGCCAATATGCAATAAAACAGTCACAAACACGATTCCCCAAGTAATACTATCTGATAATAATTCAACAAAATGGTACCAACACGCACCTCCAGCATCAACGATATTACTAGAACAAAAACAAAGGGCTATGCATAACCCTGTGGACGATGTTTTGGGGCGAGGACGCATGGGGTGATCTCCAGCACGACCCTATGGACGTGCAGCCTGATGTTGTAGTCATGGTCTAGGAGCTCGAACACACACACGTCCCACTTCTCCATGTTGTTCTCCATGGCGAACGCGCCCCACCCAATGTTGAACGCCGAGCGAGGACACTCGTTGCCGATGTACTCGTACAACACCTTCCACGGCTTTGCCTATGGGTCCCACAGCGTCATCTTCCTGCTGTCCTTCGGGATGAAATTTTCCACGAACATGTCTGGGATGATCTGCGGTATCCCAAGTCGATCAGTAAGCGAGCAATGCAGTTTAAGAATATGTGTATGCACAGAAGAATTTGATCAATTACCATGAAGTACGAGGCATAGACATGGGTTTGCTTCATTTCCTTGATCGCGAAGGGCCTCTTGGATTGGAACCTCCACGCCCTGTTCATGGCATCTTCCTTGTCCCTTTTGGTTACTCGACGTATCTATGGCTTTAATTACGGCCTTCTCTGAACCTTGATGACAACTAAGTATAAAATAAGATGCAAATTATGAGGATAGTCCCGTTCAAATTTTGTTCTATTCACTAATCAGTGGTATAGTGTGATACAAGCACGCCCTTACAGGAGGGAAGAAAGAATATTTACCTGTGCCATGTTGGGTCTCACCATTGCTCCTGTTGAACATCAGGAATTGACTCTGCAGCGCATGCTTGTTACCAAAAGATTTGTGCAACGTGGTTAAGTCCATGCAGATGGATTCTGGTGGAAATTGTTAGAAGTAATCTTGAGTTTGTAAACATGAGTCATGGATGTGCACGTGTGGAGCAAGTAGTAAAAGTCCGGCTAGGAGTTTACTTGGCTGCCTAGGCGTGTTGTGTCTGTGTTAGTTTGACCAGGTAGTAGTGCTAGGTTGTTTAGGATTTGTAGAGTCCGGTTACAACTCTTGAGTCATTGTACGAATAGGTTTAGGTTAGCTGGGTCGGCTGCGTTGGTGTGTATATATACACAGGAGGCTACGTGGGTTTTGTAACATCGCAGAGAAGAAAAGGAGAAAATAAAAAGAGAAAAAAAAGAGGCACGACACGTGCCTTTGGCAAAAGTTTTATCGTGTGCGTGTTCATCGTGATTTGATGTGATCGATCCTGTGGGCGAATTCCAACAATTGGTATCTAGAGCAAGGTCGATTTGAAGGTGTGCTTGCCCCGGGGTCGCGACCCGACTAGCGCCTCGGGGCGGGCGATATGGTCGCTGGGTGGTGCAGCGACGAGGAAGAGCAGGCCATGAAGTCGCAGGATGATGCGGCGAAGAGAGGTTCAAGCGATCGTCGTTCGTCGGAGCGGCACGGAGCGAGGCGATGGGCTGTCGTCGGCAAGGCGGCGGATGGAGATCGTTGACGGGAGCGGTGGTGCGGTGATGCGGTGCCGAAAAGTAGTCAAGATCGTCATCCGGGAGTTAGAGTCAAGAGTCGTTCGGGTTTGCACGATCGGTCGTGTCAGTCGTCGTCGTCATGTCCAAGTGCTCGTCTCTGTGAGGAGGTGTTGAAGATGAAGCGCATCCAGGTCGTCTATGTGTCTCGACGAGAGGATTAAGTTCAAGTATGCGGGGGCGGTAAACCAGTGAAGGTGAGTCTCTTCAATGAGGCCATGTCTCTACATGAGGCTGGAGTACATGGTGTAGTGCACAGGGTGGTGTGATCCACAAAGATCCGGCATGTATCTCGCTAGGATGGATGGTGCAGTCCACCGGGTGGTGTGTTCCACAGGTTACTAGCGAGCCTGGGTAGTCCAAGGCATATTTGACGTGGTCTGTAAATTCGCCAAGTCAAGATTGGGAAGAGATTGTTGCGAGTAATCAAGACCGGCAATTTGACTTGTCGTGATGCGAGCAGATGAGTCGACAAGGGCAGATCTACAACGATCTAAGTTCAGAACAAGTACGAGGAGATGATAAGTCAACATTAGGAGGAGATTGTTAGAAGTAATCTTGAGTTTGTAAACATGAGTCATGGATGTGCACGTGTGGAGCAAGTAGTAAAGGTCCGGAAAGGTCCGGCTAGGAGTTTACTTGGCTGCCTAGGCGTGTTGTGTCCGTGTTAGTTTGACCAGGTAGTACTGCTAGGTCGTTTAGGATTTGTAGAGTCCGGTTACAACTCTTGAGTCATTGTACGAATAGGTTTAGGTTAGCTGGGTCGGCTGCGTTGGTGTGTATATATACACAGGAGGCTACGTGGGTTTTGTAACATCGCAGAGAAGAAAAGGAGAAAATAAAAAGAGAAAAAAGAGAGGCACGACACGTGCCTTTGGCAAAAGTTTTATCGTGTGCGTGTTCATCGTGATTTGATGTGATCGATCCTGTGGGCGAATTCCAACAGAAATATACCTGTAGGAACTACATATATGCGTGCAAGTTAGCTCGATGACAAGAGCATACATAGGAATCATTTTACAGTGTAAAATACATTACTATCTTTTTTATTAAAAAGGAGGAGGAGTCCCGGCCTCTGCATCTGGACGATGCATACGGTCATTTTATTAATTATTCTCACAAGACCTTACAAAATCATACAACAGTAAGACTAAAATCACCGTCTAAGTAACAACTGTCGCTACTCCTATCCAATTGATGAAGGGGCACTGATAGTCTGGGCCTAATACCAAATAGACATCGCAGCCAAACCTAAACATCTAAAACCTGAGGTCCCAATCAGGACGCCTGCCAGGTATGGGGCACCTACCAGTCCGGCGCACTCCTTAACTAGGACGCCTGCCGGGTATGAGGCCGCCGCAGCCACCTGCCACCAATCCATCTTCAGTGTTGTACTGCTGCACCACCTTGCCCAGCCTCTCTGCCATCGACGCCACCACGACGCCTGATAACGTCACCCTCCTGCGCGAGTCCTTCGCCACACATCGGGCACCGAGCTTCCACTGCGCCACGCCGCCGAAAAACGCCACCATTAATGTGCAGGATGAAACACCGCTCCACCAATTATTCCGTCCACTGGTCCATCGAGCCCGTGTACACCTCCAGGAATAACGCCACAACAGGGAAACGACACAATAATGCCGCCGTCATCCGATCTACTGATCTAGGGTTTCCCCGGAGGTAGCAGAGAGTGGCCTGAAACTTCTCACCAGCGATGCCTTCAACAAGGGAACGACACCGAATAGTGTCGCCATCACCGGCCTCGGCAGCAGCTGCGAGCAGGTCTTCACCCAGATCTGTTCCAATGGCTTCCATCAAGCGTCTTGTGCACGGATCGTTCACCATCGCGGCCGCTGCCGCTGCCTGACCGGCCATGGCACCACCATGATACCTACAACCGGTGCCACCACCAGCCCGCGTGCTGAGCCGCAGCACCGCGCCATACCAGATCCGGCGAACGGCACACCGCCCGAGCCCGAATCTCGCCCCCACCATCCGCGCCAGCCGCGGCCTGCGAGGACCCAGATCGGGCCCGCACGGGCGGCCAAGACCGCGACCGCATGCCCACGACGGAGCTTCCATCATGGCGACACCGCGCTGCGCGCCAGCGACCACCGCTGCCACGACCGAGGACACCGCTGTGAAGACGAGCTCTGAACAGTCACCAGCCACCTGAAATCTCCCCATCAAAACAGCAGCCGACGAGGAGCACGAGGGGAGGCTCCGGTTCTTCCTCCAGTCGATGTGCAAGCATGTACATGTTAGCTTGATAATAAGACCATATAAATTCCGGTAAAAAAGAGCATATACATTCTGGTAAAAAAAGAGCATATAAATCATTTTACAACATCAAGCCATCAGAATAGTTAGTTTGAAATCGATGGATCGAAGGGTTGATCTTAATTAATTACCTTTCTGTTGACGCCAGATTTTGGCATGGTCAAAAACACAATTAAAATGGCCTCAAATAAAAAGTGTTCAAAATGAGCATGTTCTGTATCTTCAAAAGGAGAAACTTTGATCTTTAGGCCATAGCCATCTGATCTCATCTCTAAGGCCAAAGTTGTGTTCAAAGTACTGAGATTTTGTGTTCAGAACACTATTCGGCTGATTATACACCCAAGACGGCCTCATATGGAAAAATTATCTACACGAATTGTCTTCGTCTCGTCGAAACGATTGATTTTTATATAAACATTGTCCCAATCCGAGTTCGTATGCAAAAGTTAGAGGCAATACTTCACAGGCTGACCCTAAGTGAAAAAGTGACGCGAGGGATCAGACTCACCTAGCAAGTGTCTGATGGGTCGCGTGAGTTATTTGGCCTTTGTCAGATGAATGAAAACCTTGCCGGGATGAAAACCTTGCCAGGGTAAAAACCTTGCCGGTGTGAGAGCTTGCTGGGGTAGAGAGCTTGCCGGGGTCAACCCGACCGAAAGTTGGAGATGGGCTCGAAAGGTTATTCAGATGATCTCGGATAGAAAAGTGTTCTACACGGAAGTTGTGCGTATCGCCGAAACGGTCAACTTTGATTTTTGAGTCATCATCATCTAAGATAGTATACAGCCTGTAGAGTTGCTGAAAGACTCAGACAGCCAAGAAAACTGCATGACCAAATCCGACTGGAAGTTAAAGATGACCTCGTAAAGTATTGAAGATGAACTTATTTGGAAAAATGATCAATAGGAGAGTTGTTCGTCTCGTCGAGGCGCATAAATTTGGTATTTTGATATTCTCAATCAGAGGTCATATGCAAATTACACGACCTGTACAAGGAGTAAGACAGAAGTTTGGGCCAGATTCGGGTTGAATCCGAGTTGGATTGGAATTAGAACTGGAGGACGTGAATTGATGTAATTTTCTTGTATGGAAAGCCTAGATGAATCATTTTCTTGTATGGGAAGTCTAGCCGCCTCTTATATATGTTGGGGGTGACGGCCGATTGAAACAACACACAATCGAACAAATCAATATACTATTTTTTCAGTCTACGTTGTATCTCCCCACCGTTTTTCTCTCTCGTTCTTTGTTGTTCTTCGTGTTTGAAAGCTGCGAATACCGAGGCTCTAGGGGCGAGCGAATCGACCTAGGGCTGCCCATAGCTGCTGCAATCCCTGACGGGGTCCCTCCCGGGTGCGCGGGGTTTCGGGTTTGAAAAAGCGCCCGCCGACTGTCTTGCGTATCGCGCTGTTGGTCGGGTCTCCTTCGACGTGAGCTGCGGTGCATCACCCCCGGCGTCGACGGTACACGTGACATGTTCGTGTGTCAACACACTTTTTGGTGACTCCTCTGGGGATGAGGATCAATCATCATCATCCACCATGTCCGATCTTCCCAAGCCATCGGAGGTAGACGCCGATAACATCATTAAGCCCAGTCTTGATGAGATATCGGCCTATCATCGCCAAGTCTATGAGGAGTACAAGAAGGCGCGCGAGGAGAAGGACCTGCAGGAGTTCCTTGCAAAATTCAAGAAGGATCGCCAAGGCAACATCAATCCGATTGAAGAAATCAAGTTCCCTCCTCTCCAAGCCGAGCAGGTTAAACCCTCTGTAAGTACTGCCTTTTCTCCTGATCGAGCAGTGGGTTGAGATTGAGGGTCGTATTGTTGATGGTAACAATCTAGTCTATCAAAATTTCATAGAAAATACTAATGCTCAGAAGAATATATCTCAATCATCTAGTGGTAATGATGGTATAGCTGCTAGTGTGCAAAACCCTAATCTGACTTTACCTATTTCATCGGCGCCTCCCGTGCCGATGACTTATTATCCTACTCAAACAAATCAGATTGTGGCTGCACCCATTAGTCCTATCATGAGTATGCCAGATTTGGTGGCAACGTCGAACCAAACCCTACCTACAGCTACAACCACTCGGCCATTACCGAACTATGGTTCGGCATACATGCCATAGTTCCAACCTACAGCTAGTAGTCCTACTCCTCCTATGCCGCTGCCACAAATTTCATCATCCACTGTGGATGATGGTTTAGCTAATCTTAGAGAGGAGATGGCTAAGATGCTCCGAGAGAATTTTGGAGTTGAGTTACGTCGGAATCGGATTTACCAAAAGTCGTACCCCGAGTACTTTGATGCCATCCAATGCCCTCCAGGATATAAAATTCCAGATTTTGTTAAGTTTAATGTAGAAGGCACAAAAACCACATGGGAGCATGTTAGTCAATATTTAGCACAATTAGGTGAGGCAGGCTCATTAAATGAATTAAAAGTGCGTTTATTTCCTTTATCATTAACTGGTACCACATTTTCATGGTTTTCTTCTTTACCACATGGTTCCATTCGAGTTTGGTCGCAGCTAGAGCAAAAATTTCATGATCACTTTTATAGCGGCGACAATGAACTCAAGTTGTCACATCTAACATCGGTTAAACAGAAGCATGATGAATCGGTCTCCGATTATGTCAAGAGATTCAGAGAAACAAAAAACCGGTGTTTTAGTTTGGTGATAACCGAGAGGGACTTGGCGAACCTAGTGCTGAGTGGTTTGAGAACTCCCATTAGAGAAAAGCTAGAAGGCTATGAGTTCTTAAATATCAACCAAGTCTTACAAATGGCTTTGGCTCAGGAAAGCCGAAGCAAAGATCTCAAAGAAGTACATAGATACAAAGCTAATCGTCCTAAGATGAATATGGGTGAATATGATAGTGATCACTCGGGCGATGAGGGTGATGTTTTTGCTACTGAATTTGTTTGGCCATCCAAGGCCAAACCCTTTACTTGCAATGATCTGAAACCGATTCATAAGAATCGTGATGAAGAGATGAAGTTTACTTTTAACATTGCTAAGTGTGATAGAATATTTGATGTTTTGCTGCAGGCTAAGATTATTAGAATATCTCATACTTTACCGCCGTTTGAAGAGCCGAAACGGCGCGCTTATTGCAAGTATCATAATTCTTTTTCTCATGATACTAATGATTGCAATGTTTTTCGACGACTGATACAATCGGCCATTAATGACGGACGATTGAACTTTTCTGAGATGCAAGTTGACAAACAGCCTTTTCCAATGAATACCATGGATTTGGAGGGGAAGAAGCTACCCATTCGAACGGAGGTAGCCAAATCTGCTAATAAAGCTAATGTCATTGTTGGTGAGCCAAGGAAAGACAAGGAGGGCAGCAAGGTCTTGGGGAGACATGTTGTGCTTGATAAGCAGCCCGATGGCAAGGAAGTGATCAAAATCACCATCAAGAATCCTACACTCGGGGGGCAACCGCAAGTGCAAGAAAATACTCGAGTTAAATTTGTCAAACCCAAGAGTCCAGAAGTTGGCAAGTGGAAGAGGAATGAAGCTAAAGTGCAGCGCAAAAAAATCAAGCCAACCTTTGATATGTTGTTGTCCAAGTATGCCAATCATGCAGCCAGTTCTAGCTCTAACCGGTCATCAAATTTGAAGCGCTCGAGGTCACCTCCTCGGGAAGAATTTCAGCATCATGCAAGGCCATATGGGTCGTGGGCGCCGGGACCATGGATACCGCCACCCTCCTATGTGCCATACTACATGGGAGACTTCAATGGAGGACGGTGGCAGCCCCCAATGGCCCCTTATGCTTTTCATCTGGGTTGGGCAGAACCAAGGAGGCCCGTTCATGAGAGACTTTCTTATTCCACACAAGGCCATTTGAACAATGGTTTCAATCGGCCAGTGCAAGATAATCAAAAAAGGGTCGGCAAGCAAGAATGGCGTGTTAAGTTGCCAAGTGTTGCAGCAGTTGAGTCGGGAAAAGGCAAGGAGAAAATGGATGCCGACTCACTCATCTTGGGCACCGAAACATTCACCATAGAGCAGCCGATTATGCATAGCAATCCGACTGAGCCGATACTTGCTATCGCGCCAAAGCACTCGGCTAATGACCATGAAGCAAGCATTAGCCAAGTAAAGACGAGAGATCCTAAATACACTCAGCCAAAGTGGTGTCCTCCAGGGCTAACAAAGACGCAAAATAGGAAACTCCAGAGGTTAAGGAGTCAAGAGATGACAGAACAAGAGGCCGAGAAGCAAAGGGATAAGTTGTTCAATGACATTCGGCCCATGGTGCCTACAAAACAAGTGTGGAGGCCTAAAAAAATATAAGATGCAGTGGCTTCTACACCTATCACAGCAGCACCCACACCACCAAAAGAGGACGATGTAATCATTGCATCGTCTGCGTTACCTATTGCTTCCTCCTCGCTCGAACAAATTTTAGAATTGGTGGATACACTAGGGAAGAGGAGGATATGCTAGATTATGAGTCTACACCGGTTCTTGAATATATGGATATTAATATGGTGTATTACTTACCCGTTGAGTTTTGTGCTGTAGATGAGGAAGGGGAGGTGGTTCAGCTGGATTTTGGCCCTAAAACGCAATATTCGAGAAGCCAAAAGACCCAGTAACGCATCTGAAACCGTTATATCTCAGAGGTCATATCAATGGGTCACCGCTCACTCGGATGCTTGTTGATGGTGGTGCTGTGGTGAATCTTATGTCGTATTCGGTCTTCAAGAAATTGGGGCTGCATGATGAAGAGTTGATAAAGACCAATATGGTGCTCAATGGATTTGAAGGCAAAGAGAAAACGGAAGCCAAAGGTGTGATGTATGTGGAGCTTACAGTCGGAAGTAAAACTTTGGCTACCGCATTCTTTGTCGCTGAGGTGCAAGGTAACTACAACGTCATACTAGGCCGTGATTGGGTTCATGCAAACCAGTGCGTGCCATCCACTATGCACCAATTTTTGATTCAGTGGGTTGATGATGAAGTGGAAGTCATTCATGCGGATAACTCAGCCTGTGTTGCTTTGGCCGAGGCATCGGTGGATTGGCAACACCCAAATGCTACTTGCTTGACGGGACGTGACTTGTCAGAGTTCGATTTTCTCAGCGCGACCAAGAATGGTTTCATGCCCGTCTCTTTAAATCTGACTGAATGCAATCGGCTCCAAGGTATGATATGTTTAAATGGATCCTAACTCAGAGTGGTTACAAAAGCGACTTGTAGAATATCGGTCCAATGAGAATGATATGTATGAGTCCATAGAAGAGTTAGATGATATGGATAAATTAGGACAAGGTTTTACATCTGCCGATCCATTAGAAGAGATAGATATAGGAGATGGTTCAATTTCTAAGCCAACGTTTGTAAACAAAAATTTGAAAGTCGATTGTAAAGCTAAGTTAATCGAGCTATTGAAAGAATATGTTTGTTGCTTTGCATGGGATTATCATGAGATGCCAGGTTTAAGCCGAGAGCTAGTGGAGCATCGGTTACCTATAAAGGCTGGTTTTAGACCATATAAACAATCGGCTAGAAAGTTTAATCCAAAAACATATGACTGGATCAAGGAAGAGATCGGTCGTTTGCTTAAAGCTAATTTTATTAGACCATGCAGGTATGTCGAGTGGATTTCTAACATTGTCCCAGTGGAGAAGGAAGGATCAGGCAAGTTGAGGGTGTGCATTGACTTCAGAGATTTGAATAGGGCCACACCCAAAGATGAGTATCCCATGCCAATAGCCGATATGCTTATTAATGATGCTTCTGGACATAAGGTTATTAGCTTTCTAGATGGTAATGCTGGATACAATCAAATTTTTATGGCCGAAGAGGACATGTCCAAGATAGCTTTTCATTGCCCTTGTTTTTTCTTGGTTTATTCGAGTGGACAGTGATGACATTCGGATTAAAAAATGTTGGCGCCACATATCAAAGGGCTATGAATTTGATTTTTCGTGATTTACTCGGTGTCATACTTGAAGTTTATATTGATGATATTGTTGTCAAATCGGATGCTTTTGAGTCTCACTTGGCCGATTTGCGTTTAGCTTTCGAAAGAATGAAAAAGTATGGACTGAAGATGAACCCTTTGAAATGTGCATTCGGCGTGTAAGCTGGCAAGTTTTGGGGTTTCATTATCCATGAAGATGGCATAGTGATTGATCCCAAAAAGATGGAGGCCATACAGAAAGTGGAGGCTCCAACATGCAAGAGAGATATGCAAAAGTTCCTTGGCAAGCTTAATTACTTGAGGAGGTTCATAGCTAATCTGTCAGGAAAGGTTGATGCGTTTACTCCTATCCTTCGGTTGAAGAATGATGCTGATTTCACTTGAGGGGCAAAACAGCAAGAAGCATTTGATATGATCAAGAATTATTTGTGCACTCCTCCGGTGATGAAAGCACCCAAGCATAGGGAACCCTTCAGGCTTTACATTGCAGCAGAGGAAGGAGTTATTTGTGTTGTTCTGACTCAATAAACCGAAGGAAAAGAGTATGCCATCACTTATTTGAGCCGCCGCTTATTGGACGCCGAGACAATGTATACATTTATTGAAAAATTATGTCTATGTTTATATTATGCTTGCACAAAATTGAGACATTATTTAGTGCCGAGTGCTTGCATAGTAGCTTGTCAGACCGATGTCATTAAATACATGTTGCATAGACCAATTCTTAGTGGTAGAATTGGCAAGTGGGCCTATGCTTTGATTGAATATGATTTGGCTTATGAATCTCTAAAATCCATGAAAGGACAAATCGTTGCTAATTTTATTGTTGAACATCGGATTGATGACAAGCATGATGTTGATATAAACCTTGTCTCACTAGTACCGTGGAGATTATATTTTGATGGTTCAGTTTGTAGCAATGTCCAAGGTGTTGGTATTGTTTACATATCTCCTCATGGTGCTGTTTTTGAAGCCTCATGCCTCTTAGAATATTTTTGTACAAACAATCAAGCCAAATATGAAGCATTGTTATTCGGCCTAGAGATGTTGCTTGCTATAGGTGTTACACATATTGAGGCTTATGGTGATTCATTATTAGTAGTGCAACAAATATCCAAAGTCTTTCAATGTTTTGACAAATCACTTAATGTTTATCTTGATAAATGTCTAGATATAATTTCTACTTTGGATTATTTTAGCATTCTCATATATCTAGACATGACAATTGGAAAGCAAATGAGTTGGCACAACAAGCATCCGGCTATCATGTTGATCATGGCATGTTTCATATTTCTGAAAAGCCGATGTCTAGTCTTGCCAACATAGGGGAAGGCCGAACCGGAGCCCACTATTTTAGCCACTAATGAAATATTCAATGCAGGAGAAAATCAAGACTGGAGGAAGTAGTTGATGATGTTCTTTTAAAGTGCTTGGACGAGGACCAAGCGAGAATTGCTATGGGAGAGGTCTGTGAAGGTATTTGTGGCACTCATGAGTCGGCCCCCAAGCTGAAATGGTTACTATGACGTGCTGGGTTTTATTGGCCGACTATGATTAATGATTGCTTCAGATATTATAAAGGGTGTGAAGCTTGTCAAAAATTTGGCGATATTCAGTTGGCTCCTACTGCTATGTTACATCCCATTATCATGCCGTGGCCTTTCAGAGGATGGGGTTTAGACTTTATTGGACAAATTCATCCGTCTTCCTCAAAGGGGCATCGGTTCGTATTGGTAGCAACCGATTATTTCACTAAATGGTCTGAAGCAGTACCTCTCAAGAACATGACACATACAGAGGTAATTAAATTCATAACCGAGCACATTATTCATAGATTCGGCATTCCTCAAATGTTGACTATAGATCAAGGCTCATCTTTCATGTCACACCAAGTCAGAGAATTTGCCGAATCTTATAACATAAAGTTTCTCAATTCCTCTCCATATTATGCCCAAGCCAATGGACAAGCTGAGTCTAGCAATAAAATTTTAATCAAACTCATCAAGAAGAAGATTGATACGTCTCCAATGTATCTATAATTTTTGATTGCTCCATGCTATATTATCTACTGTTTTGGACATTATTGGGCTTTATTATCCACTTTTATATTATTTTTGGGACTAACCTATTAACCGGAGGCCCAACCCAGAATTGCTGTTTTTTGCCTATTTCAGGGTTTCGAAGAAAAGGAATATCAAACGGAGTCCAAACGGAATGAAACCTTCGGGAACGTGATTTTCTCACCGAACACGATCCAGGAGACTTGGACCCTACGTCAAGAAACAAAGCAGGAGGCCACAAGGGGGGGGCGCCCTCCACCCTCGTGGGCCCCCTGTTGCTCCACCAACGTACTCCTTCCTCCTATATATACCTACGTACCCCCAAACAATCAGATACGGAGCCAAAACCCTAATTCCACCGCTGCAACTTTCTGTATCCACGAGATCCCATCTTGGGGCCTGTTCCGGAGCTCCGCTGGAGGGGGTATCCATCACGGAGGGCTTCTACATCAACACCATAGACCCTACGATGAAGTGTGAGTAGTTCACCTCAGACCTACGGGTCCATAGTTATTAGCTAGATGGCTTCTTTTCTCTTTTTGGATCTCAATACAATGTTCTCCCCCTCTCTTGTGGAGATCTATTCGATGTAATCTTCTTTTTGCGGTGTGTTTGTTGAGACCGATGAATTGTGGGTTTATGATCAAGTCTACCTATGAACAATATTTGAATCTTCTCTGAATTCTTTTATGTATGATTGGTTATCTTTGCAAGTTTCTTCGAATTATCAGTTTGGTTTGGCCTACTAGATTGATCTTTCTTGCAATGGGAGAAGTGCTTAGCTTTGGGTTCAATCTTGCGGTGTCCTTTCCCAGTGACAGTAGGGCCAGTAAGGCATGTATTGTATTGTTTCCATCGAGGATAACAAGATGGGGTTTTCATCATATTGCATGAGTTTATCCCTCTACATCATGTCATCTTGCTTAAGGCGTTACTCTGTTTTCATGAACTTAATACTCTAGATGCATGCTGGATAGCGGTCGATGAGTGGAGTAATAGTAGTAGATGCAGGCAGGAGTCGGTCTACTTGTCTCGGACGTGATGCCTATATACATGATCATACCTAGATATTCTCATAGCTATGCTCAATTATGTCAATTGCTCAGTAGTAATTCATTCACCCACCGTAAATTACCTATGCTCTTGAGAGAAGCCACTAGTGAAACCTATGGCCCCCGGGTCTATCTCCATCATATTAATCTTCCTATACTTAGTTATTTCCTTTGCTTTTTACTTTGCTTTTATTTTACTTTGCATCTTTATCATAAAAATACCAAAAATATCATCTTATCATATCTATCAGATCTCACTCTCGTAAGTGACCGTGAAGGGATTGACAACCCCTTATCACGTTAGTTGCTAGGAGCTATTTGCTTTGTGCAGGTACGAGGGACTCATGCATAGCCTCCTACTAGATTGATACCTTGGTTCTCAAAAACTGAGGGAAATGCTTATGCTACTTTGCTGCATCATCCCTTCCTCTTCGGGGAAAACCAACGTAGTGCTCAAGAGGTAGCAAGAAGGATTTCTGGCGCCGTTGCCGGGGACTCTACGCAAAAGTCAATATACCAAGTACCCATCACAACCCTTATCTCCTGCATTACATTATTTGCCATTTGCCTCTCGTTTTCCTCTCCCCCACTTCACCCTTGCCGTTTTAATCGCCCTCTCTTTTCTGTTCGCTCTTTTTCCGTTTGCTTTAATGTCTTACTTGGCTCGTTTGCTTGTTTGGTTGGAATAGTTATATATTTATTGCTAAACAGAGAACCTAAGATCTATGGATCCTCATCCGCTTGCTAATATTTTTAAGAGATCCAATTATGATGAACCAATTGCTAGTGAGTTTTGTGCACTAGATTATCTTTATGAGGTTTTGCTTGAAATTCGTGAATCTGAAAAGTGTGATGAATTACCTTATGAAGCGATTCACGATAGATCTTTGAATAAAAAGCATGATTGCAATTATTTTATTATAAATTCTATTTATGTAAATTGTGCTAATAATATGCAAAACCCTAAGTTGGGGATGCTAGTTTTGCTATGCCCTCTACTTGTTGCAATGATCATGATTGGGGTGATTCTTCTTTTGATCTTGAAAATTTATTTACTCCCCATGATGATTATGAGATTGATAATAGTGTTTGCAATAATACTGAAAGTGGGTTTGGAAGAGTGTCAACTTTAGATCCCACATATTTGGATAATGTTCAATCTTATGAAGTTTTTGATAAAAGTGGGTTTGAAGAGGTCATGACTTTAGTTAATGTTAATCCCACTATGTTGGAAGAGTGTCAACTTTGCATGCATGTGGATCGTGTTGAAAATATTTTATGTGATAGCTATTTTATGGAATTTTCTTATGATCCTACATATAATTATTTCGAGAGAGGAAAATATGGTGGTAGAAATTTTCATGCTACTAAATTACCTCTCGTTATGTTGAGATTGCTATTGTTTCTTTCCGCTTCCTTGCATATGCTAGTTTTTGCTTGCCTTGATAATTTGTTTGCCTATAAGATGCCTATGCATAGGAAGTATGTTAGACTTAGATGTGTTTGTCACGTGTTTTATGATGCTCTCTTTGTGTGCTTCAATTCTTGTCTTTAATGTGAGCATCATTGAAATAGTATGCCTAGCTATAAGGCTTTAAAGAAAAGCGCTTGTTGGGAGACAACCCAATATTTTTCCTTGCTGTTATTCAATAAATAATTTATCTAGACTCTGTTTAGGTTGTGTTTTTTGTGTTTAATTAGTGTTTGTGCCAAGTAGAACCATTGGGAAGACTTGGGGAAAGTCTTTTTAACCTTGCTGTAAAAAACAGAAACTTTAGCGCTCACGAGAACTGCTGCCATTTTTATTTCGAAAGTGATATTTCGTTAATTATTTTTGCAGATGATTAATAGATAAATTACTCACGTCCAGAAATTTATTTTAGAATTTTTGGGGTTCCAGATCTTGCGCTAGCTACAGATTACTACAGACTGTTCTGTTTTTGACAGATTCTGTTTTTCGTGTGTTGTTTGCTTATTTTGATGAATCTATGGCTAGTAAAATAGTTTATAAACCATAGAGAAGTTGGAATACAGTAGGTTTAACACCAATATAAATAAAGAATGATTTCATTACAGTACCTTGAGGTGATCTTTTGTTTTATTTCGCTAACGGAGCTCACGAGATTTTCTACTTTATGTTTTGTGTTGTGAAGTTTTCAAGTTTTGGGTAAAGATTTGATGGATTATGGAACAAGGAGTGTCAAGAGCCTAATATTGGGGATGCCCATGGCACCCCCAAGATAATCTAAGGACACCTAAAAGCCAAAGCTTGGGGATGCCCCGGAAGGCATCCCCTCTTTTCGTCTACTTCTATCGGTAACTTTACTTGGAGCTATATTTTTATTCACCACATGATGTGTGTTTTGCTTGGAGCATCTTGTATGATTTGATTCTTTTATTTTTAGTTTACCACAATCATCCTTGCTGTACACACCTTTTGATAGAGCCATACATGATTTGGAATTTGTTAGAATACTCTATGTGCTTCACTTATATCTTTTTGAATTATATAGTTTTGCTCTAGTACTTCACTTATATCTTTTAGAGCACGGTGGTGGATTTGTTTTATAGAAACTATTGATATCTCATGCTTCACTTAGATTATTTTGAGAGTCTTAAATAGCATGGTAATTTGCTTAAATAATCCTAATATGCTAGGTATTCAAGATGAATAATTTTTTTTCTTATGAGTGTTTTGAATACTAAGAGAAGTTTGATGCTTGATGATTGTTTTGAGATATGGAGGTAATAATATCAAAGTCGTGCTAGTTGAGTAGTTGTGAATTTGAGAAATGCGTGTGTTGAAGTTTGCAAGTCCCGTAGCATGCACGTATGGTAAACGTTATGTAACAAATTTGAAACAGGAGGTGTTATTTGATTGTCCTCCTTATGAGTGGCGGTCGGGGACGAGCGATGGTCTTTTCCTACAAATCTATCCCCCTAGGAGCATGGGCGTAGTGCTTGGTTTTTGATGACTTGTAGATTTTTGCAATAAGTATGTGAGTTCTTTATGACTAATGTTGAGTCCATGGATTATACGCGCTCTCACCCTTCCATCATTGCTAGCCTCTTCGGTACTGTGCATTGCCCTTTCTCACATTGAGAGTTGGTGCGAACTTCGCCGGTGCATCCAAACCCCGTGATATGATACACTCTTTCACACATAAACCTCCTTATATCTTCCTCAAAACAGCCACCATTCCTACCTATTATGGCATTTCCATAGCCATTCCGAGATATATTGCCATGCAACTTTCCACCATTCCGTTTATCATGACACATTCATCATTGTCATATTGCTTAGCATGATCATGTAGTTGACATAGTATTTGTGGCAAAGCCACCATTCATAATTCTTTCATACATGTCACTCTTGGTTCATTACATATCCCGGTACACCGTCGGAGGCATTCATATAGAGTCATATCTTGTTCTAAGTATCGAGTTGTAATTCTTGAGTTGTAAATAAATAGAAGTGTGATGACCATCATTCATAGAGCATTGTCCTAAAAAAAGAGAAAGGCCAAATAAAAAAAGGAAGGCCAAATATATATATATATATATATAAGGGACAATGCAACTATCCTTTGCCACACTTGTGCTTCAAAGTAGCACCATGATCTTCATGATAGAGAGTATCTTGTTTTGTCACTTTCATATACTAGTGGGAATTTTTCATTATAGAACTTGGCTTGTATATTCCAACAATGAGCCTCCTCAAGTGCCCTAGGTCTTCGTGAGCAAGCAAGTTGGATGCACACCCACTTAGTTTTTTTTTGTTGAGCTTTCATACATTTATAGCTCTAGTGCATCCGTTGCATGGCAATCCCTACTCCTTGCATTAACATCAATCGATGGGCATCTCCATAGCCCATTGATTAGCCTCATTGATGTGAGACTTTCTCCTTTTTTGTCTTCTCCACATAACCCCCTCATTATATTCTATTCCACCCATAGTGCTATATCCATGGCTCGCGCTCATATATTGCGTGAAAGTTTATAGGTTTGAGATTACTTAAGTATGAAAAAATTGTTTGGCTTGTCATCGGGGTTGTGCATGATGAGAGCATTCTTGTGTGACGAAAATGGAGCATGACTAAACTATATGATTTTGTAGGGATGAACTTTCTTTGGCCATGTTATTTTGACAAGACATAATTGCTTAGTTAGTATGCTTGAAGTATTATTATTTTTATGTCAATATGAACTTTTATCTTGAATCTTTCGGATCTGAATATTCATACCACAATTAAGAATTACATTAAAATTATGCCAAGTAGCACTCCGCATCAAAAATTCTATTTTTATCATTTACCTACTCGAGGACGAGCAAGAATTAAGCTTGGGGATGCTTGATACGTCTCCAACGTATCTATAATTTTTGATTGCTCCATGCTATATTATCTACTGTTTTGGACATTATTGGGCTTTATTATCCACTTTTATATTATTTTTGGGACTAACCTATTAACCAGAGGCCTAGCCTAGAATTGTTGTTTTTGCCTATTTTAGGGTTTCGAAGAAAAGGAATATCAAACGGAGTCCAAACGGAATGAAACCTTCGGGAACGTGATTTTCTCACCGAACATGATCCAGGAGACTTGGACCCTACGTCAAGAAACAAAGCAGGAGGCCACGAGGTAGGGGGCGCGCCTACCCCCCCAGGCGCGCCCTCCACCCTCGTGGGCCCCCTGTTGCTCCACCGACGTACTACCTCCTCCTATATATACCTACGTACCCCCAAACAATCAGATACAGAGCCAAAACCCTAATTCCACCATCGCAACTTTCTATATCCACGAGATCCCATCTTGGGGCCTGTTCCGGAGCTCCGCCGGAGGGGGTATCCATCACGGAGGGCTTCTACATCAACACCATAGCCCCTCCGATGAAGTGTGAGTAGTTCACCAGACCTACGGGTCCATAGTTATTAGCTAGATGGCTTCTTTTCTCTTTTTGGATCTCAATACAATGCTCTCCCCCTCTCTTGTGGAGATCTATTCGAAGTAATCTTCTTTTTGCGGTGTGTTCGTTGAGATCGATGAATTGTGGGTTTATGATCAAGTCTATCTATGAACAATATTTGAATCTTCTCTGAATTCTTTTATGTATGATTGGTTATCTTTGCAAGTCTCTTTGAATTATCAGTTTGGTTTGGCCTACTAGATTGATCTTTCTTGCAATGGGAGAAGTGCTTAGCTTTGGGTTCAATCTTGCGGTGTCCTTTCCCAGTGACAGTAGGGGCAGCAAGGCACGTATTGTATTGTTGCCATCGAGGATAACAAGATGGGGTTTTCATCATATTGCATGAGTTTATCCCTCTACATCATGTCATCTTGCTTAAGGTGTTACTCTGTTTTCATGAACTTAATACTCTATATGCATGCTGGATAGCGGTCGATGAGTGGAGTAATAGTAGTAGATGCAGGCAGGAGTCGGTCTACTTGTCTCAGACGTGATGCATATATACATGATCATACCTAGATATTCTCATAACTATGCTCAATTCTGTCAATTGCTCAACAGTAATTCGTTCACCCACCGTAAATTACCTATGCTCTTGAGAGAAGCCACTAGTGAAACCTATGGCCCCCGGGTCTATCTTCATCATATTGATCTTCCAATACTTAGTTATTTCCTTTGCTTTTTACTTTTCTTTTATTTTACTTTGCATATTTATCATAAAAATACCAAAAATATCATCTTATCATATTTATCAGATCTCTAAGTGACCGTGAAGGGATTGACAACCCCTTATCGCGTTGGTTGCGAGGACCTATTTGCTTTGTGCAGGTATGAGGGACTCGCATGTAGCCTCCTACTGGATTGATACATTGGTTCTCAAAAACTGAGGGAAATACTTACACTACTTTGCTGCATCATCCCTTCCTCTTCGGGGAAAACCAACGCAGTGCTCAAGAGGTAGCAAAGATTGAGGATAATACAAGGAGATGGCATGAGTTGTTGTCTGAAGCTTTGTGGGCACATAGGATCTCAAGGCATGGTGCTACGAAAGTGACTCCATATGAGCTAGTATACGGTCAAGAGGTTGTTTTACCGGTGGAAGTAAATTTGAATGCTTTGAGAATATCCAAACAAAATGATTTATCGACAGTAGACTTTTATAACTTGATGATGGACAATATTGATGAGGTTGCCGATAAATGTTTGGCTGCTTCGAAGGCCATAGAAAGGGACAAGTTGAGGGTAGAAAGAGCTTACAATAAGAAAGTTAAGTTGAAGAATTTTCAAGTTGGCGATCTTGTCTGGAAAGTAATTCTGCCGATTGGTTCAAGGGACAGAAAATTCGGGAAGTGGTCTCCAAGTTGGGACGGCCCTTTTAGGATTACAAGAATAGTTCCCGGAAACTCTTATTTGGTGGAATCTGTACAAGGAGCACTGTTACCTCAAGCTCTCAATGGAAGTACTTGGAGAAGTATCACCCTAGTGTGTGGCAAGAAGCCTAAGTAGACGATGGCCGATATATGATTATCGCCCTTAGCACAAACATGGACGATACCTGATTATCGTCCTGAGGAAAATAAATGGCCGATGGAATGTTGACATCGTCCTTAGAACAAGCTATGTGCAAGTTATTTTTCGGCACACAAACTTTGCCGAAAAACAGGGGGGCATGTGTTGACTCCAGATTTTGGCATGGTCAAAAACACAATTAAAATGGACTCAAATAAAAAGTGTTCAAAATGAGCATGTTCTGTATCTTCAAAAGGAGAAACTTTGATATTTAGGCCATAGCCATCTGATCTCATCTCTAAGGACGAACTTGTGCTCAAAGTACTGAGATTTTGTATTGAGAACACTATTCGGCTGATTACGCACCCAAGATGGCCTCATATGGAAAAATGATCTACACGAATTGTCTTCGTCTCATCAAAACGATCAATTTTGATATAAACATTGTCCCAATCTGAGTTCGTATGCAAAAGTTAGAGGCAACACTTCGCAGGCTGACCCTGAGTGAAAAAGTGACGCGGGGGATCAGACACTCACCTAGGAAGTGTCTGATGGGTCGCGTGAGTTATTTGGCCTTTGCCGGCTGAATGAAAACCTTGCCGGGGTAAAGGCTTGCCATGGTAGAAACCTTGCTGGGGTGAAAACCTTGCCGGTGTGAAAGCTTGCCAGTGTGAAAGCTTGCCGGGGTAGAGAGCTTGCCGGGGTCAATCCGACCGAAAGTTGGAGATGGGCTCGAAAGGTTATTCAGATGATCTCGGATAGAAAAGTGTTCTACACGGAAGTTGTGTGTATCGCCGAAACGGTCAACTTTACTTTTGGATTCATCATCATCTGAGATAGTATACAGCCTGTAGAGTTGCTGAAAGACTCGAACAGCCAAGAAAACTGCATGACCAAATCCGACTGAAAGTTAAAGATGACCTCGTAAAGTGTTGAAGATGACTTTATTTGGAAAAATGATAAACAGGAGAGTTGTTCGTCTCGTCGAGGCGCATAAACTTGGTATTTTGATCTTCTCAATCGGAGATCATATGTAAATTCCACGGCCTGTACAAGGAGCAAGATAGAAGTTTGGGCCAGATTCGGGCTGAATCCGAGTTGGATTGGAATTAGAACTGGAGGACGTGAATTGATGTACTCCCTCCGTTCCTTGATATAAGGTGTATAGATTTTTGAGAAAAAGTCCGAAATATAAGGTGTATTGGGTTACACCGCTCGTTTGGATAATTTTTGAAGGAATTTGATTACATTTCCTTATATCAGGCAAGCTCCTCTATTTTCTCATGTCAATTAGTCAGGTATAATCTCGCCCAAAACTTGTGAAATTTTCCCTCCACGTGTGTTCTTTAATTTTCGTGCCAAAAACTATACACCCTATATTTAGGAACGGAGGGAGTAATTTTCTTGTATGGAAAGCCTAGATGAATCCTTTGCTTGTACGGGAAGTCCAGCCGCCTCGTATATATGTTGAGGCTGACGGTCGATTGAAACAACACACAATCAAACAAATCAATATACTACTTTTTCAGTCTATGTTTTATTTCCCCACCATTTTTCTCTCTCGTTCTTCTTTGTTATTCGTGTTTGAGAGCTGCAAATACCGAGGCTCTAGGGGCGAGCGAATCGACCTAGGGCGGCCCATAGCCGCCGCAATCCCTGACGGGGTCCTTCCCGGGTGCGCGGGGTTTCAGGTCTGAAAAAGCGCCCGCCGACTGTCTTGTGTATCGCGCTGTCGGTCGGGTCTCCTTCGACGTGAGCTGCGGTGCATCACGCCCGGCATCGAGGGTACACATAACGTGTTCGTGTGTCAACATTTTCAAAGTGTCACTTGGTGGTCCTCCCTCTGAAGCTGAGTGTTGATAACCCACAAGTATAGAGGATTGCGACAGTCTTCGAGGGTAGTATTTCATCCAAATTTATTGATTCGACACAAGAAGAGCCAAAGAATATTTATGAGCCTTCGCAGTTGTTTGTCAATTAAACCACACCTGGAAATTTTACTTCTGCAGCAAAGTATTTAGTAGCATAGTAACAATAGTGACAGGAACAGTAACAGTAGCAGTTTGTAGTGATTGTAATAGTAGTAGTAACGAAAATAACTTAGCAAAGACCAATATGAGAAAAACGTAGGCATTGGATCAGCGATGGATAATTGTGCTGGATGGTATTCATCATATAACAATCACAACCTAGAGCAATACACAATAGCTCCAATTCATCAATGTAATGTAGGCATGTATTCCATATATAGTCATACATGCTTATAATAAGAACTTGCATGACATCTTTTGTCCTACCCTCATGTGGCAGCAGGGCCCATAAGGAAATCTAAGGGATATTAAGGCCCCATTTTAATAGAGAACCGGAACAAAGCATTAATACATAGTGAATACATGAACTCCTCATACTACGGTAATCATTGGAAAGAATCCCAGTGTTTTTCATGACACGTAATAGGTGCATACAACTTGCAAGAGCGGATCATAACACTTAATAGGATCATACAACTTGCAAGATAGGATCAAGAACTCAAATATATTCATGAAAACATAGAGGGTTCAGATCTGAAATCATGGCACTCGGGCCCTAGTGACAAGCATTAAGCATAGTGAAGTCATAGCAACATCAGTCTCAGAACATAATGGGTACTAGGGATCGAGCCCTAACAAATTGACTCAATTACATGACAAACCTCATCCAACTTCGTCACCTTCCAGCAAGCATGCGAAGGAATTACTAACTCCCAATGGTGAGCATCATAGAATTGTTGATGGAGAAGGGTTGGTGATGACGACAATGATGATTTCCACCCTCTGGAGCCCCAAGCTGACTCCAGATCAGCCCTCCTGATGAAGAACATGAGGTAGTAGCGGCTCCATATCATAAAACATGATGATTCCTTCTCTCGGATTTCTTTGCAAGGCAGTATATATGGAGTTAGACTTAGGGTTACCGGAGGCTCCAGGGGCCCACAAGCTCGCCAGGAGCGCCCCCTGAGCTTGTGGCTCCTGGGTGGTCCCCTCCGATAGTTCTCTTCGCCAATATTTTTATATATATCCTAGAAATATTCTCTGTAAACTGTTAGCTCAATCCAAGAACTTTTATTTGTGCACAAAAATAACACCATGGCAATTCCGCTGAAAACAACGTCAGTCCGGGTTAGTTCCATTCAAATCATGCAAATAAGAGTCCAAAACAAGAACAAAAGTGTTTGGAAAAGTACATACATTTGGCATGTATCAACTCCCCAAGCTTAACTCATTGCTTGTCCTTAAGCAATTCAGTTGACAAACTGAAAATGATAAAAAAAACTTTTACAAACTCTTTTTGTTCTTGTTGTGTATATATGCTTAACTAATGTTCAAGTTTCCAACAAAGATTATTAACTAACCTTGTGTACGATAAGACTTAGGTCTCACATTTACTCATACCAATAACATAACCAACTAGCGAGCAATAATAGGTATCTCGAACGTCAACAATTTGTCAAAACAATCATGATATAATTGTTGGGGAACGTAGCAATAATTCAAAATTTTCCTACGTGTCACCAAGATCAATCTATGGAGTCATCTAGCAACGAGGGAGGAGTGGATCTACATACCCTTGTAGATCGCGCGCGGAAGCGTTCAAGAGAACGGGGTTGATGGAGTCGTACTCGTCGTGATCCAAATCACCGATGATCCTAGCGCCGAACGGACGGCACCTCCGCGTTCAACACACGTACGGAGCAGCGACATCTCCTCCTTCTTGATCCAGCAAGGGGGGAGGAGAGGTTGATGGAGATCCAGCAGCACGACGGCGTGGTGGTGGAAGTAGCAGGATTCCAACAGGGCTTCGCCAAGCGCTGCGGGAGGAGGGAGGTGTGTCATGGGAGGGAGAGGGAGGCGCCATGGCTTAGGTGTGGTTGCCCTCCCTTCCCCCCACTATATATAGGGCCAAGGGAGAGGGGGGAGGTGCAGCCTTGGCCCTTCCTCCAAGGAAGGGTGCGGCCAGGGAGGAGTCCCTCCTCCCCAAGGCACCTAGGAGGTGCCTTCCCCCTTTAGGACTCTTCCTTCTTCTTATCTCTTGGCGCATGGGTCTCTTGGGGCTGGTGACCTTGGCCCATATAGGCAAGGCGCACCCCCTACAGCCCATGTGGCCCCCCGGGGCAGGTGGCCCCACCCGGTGGACCCCCGGGACCCTTCCGGTGGTCCCGGTACAATACCGGTGACCCCGAAACTTGTCCCGATGGCCGAAATAGCACTTCCTATATATAATTCTTTACCTCCGGACCATTCCGGAACTCCTCGTGACGTCCGGGATCTCATCCGGGACTCCGAACAACTTTCGGGTTACCGCATACTAATATCTCTATAACCCTAGCGTCACCGAACCTTAAGTGTGTAGACCCTACGGGTTCGGGAGACATGCAGACATGACCGAGATGACTCTCCGGTCAATAACCAACAGCGGGATCTGGATACCCTTGTTGGCTCCCACATGTTCCACGATGATCTCATCGGATGAACCACGATGTCGAGGATTCGATCAATCCCGTATACAATTCCCTTTGTCTAGCGGTACGATACTTGCCCGAGATTCGATCGTCGGTATCCCGATACCTTGTTCAATCTCGTTACCGGCAAGTCTCTTTACTCGTTCCGTAACACATCATCTTGTGATCAACTCCTTGGTCACATTGTGCACATTATGATGATGTCCTACCGAGTGGGCCCAGAGATACCTCTCCGTTTACACGGAGTGACAAATCCCAGTCTCGATTCGTGCCAACCCAACAGACACTTTCGGAGATACCTGTAGTGTACCTTTATAGCCACCCAGTTACGTTGTGACGTTTGGCACACCCAAAGCACTCCTACAGTATCCGGGAGTTGCACAATCTCATGGTCTAAGGAAATGATACTTGACATTAGAAAAGCTTTACCATACGAACTACATGATCTGGTGCTAGGCTTAGGATTGGGTCTTGTCCATCACATCATTCTTCTAATGATGTGATCCCGTTATCAATGACATTCAATGTCCATGGTCAGGAAACCGTAACCATCTATTGATCAACGAGCTATTCAACTAGAGGCTTACTAGGGACATGGTGTTGTCTATGTATCCACACATGTATCTGAGTTTCCTATCAATACAATTCTAGCATGGATAATAAACGATTATCATGAACAAGGAAATATAATAATAACCAATTTATTATTGCCTCTAGGGCATACTTCCAACAATAATATGATAACATGGTGTCTTGCTAGCCCTTTCTAAGACCGCAAAACATAAATGCAGAGCACCTATGAAATTCAAGCAATGACTAAACATTGTAATTCATGGTAGAAGAGATCCAATCATATCACACCCAACATTGACTATACTCAATGCATAAGAATGACAATAGTGCTCTCCAATTGGTGCTTGAATGAGAAGGTGATGACTCAACAATAAAAGTAAATAACATACAAGTAAATAGATAGGCCCTTCGCAGAGGGAAGCAGAGATTTGCTGAGGTGCCAGAGCTCGAAGCTTAAAACAGAGATGAATATAATTTTGATAGGTGTACTTTTCCTGTCAATGTTACAACCAAGGATTTTCAATATCTTCCATGCTAAACACATTATAGACGGTTCCCAAGCGGAAAGGTAAAGTTTACTCCCCATCAACCAACAAACACATGCCATGGCTAGCCAAATTCACATGTGCCCTCCATACCAACAACTTCCGGGGGAGTTTGTTTCACTATATTTTTTCATTTTGAATATAGGACTGGGCAACCCAATTACCAGCCTCTCTTGTGTAATGACAAGTGAGTAAACACCCATCGTGAGAATAACCCGCTTAGCATGGAAGATACTGGCCGCCCCTTGTCGCCCCATGAGCAATACAGGCACACAAAATAGATGATTATTTGAATGTTTAGAGGTGGCATGTGGAAATTTACTTGAAACGGTAGAGTAATACCGCATATAGGTAGATATAGTGGACTCATCTGGGACAACTTTGGGTTTAAGGATTTGGATGCACAAGTAGTGTTCCGCTTAGTACAGGGAAAGTCTAGCAAATAGATTGAGAAGCGACCAACTAGAAAGCGAAAACGGTCATAATCATGCATTGAGGTAATTAACATTGCATACGAGCATGAGTAGGATATAAACACCATGAACATAAATATCGTGAAGGTTTTGTTGGTTTTGAATCAACCACATGTGTGAACATGTGCCAAGTCAGGCCACTCGAATCATTCAGAGAAGGATACCATACTATCATACTACATCATTGAAGGAAATATGCCCTAGAGGCAATAATAAAGTTATTATTTATTTCCTTATAATCATGATAAATGTTTATTATTCATGCTAGAATTGTATTAACCGGAAACATAATACATGTGTGAATACATAGACAAACAAAGTGTCACTGGTATGCCTCTACTTGACTAGCTCGTTAATCAAAGATGGTTATGTTTCCTAACCATGAACAATGAGTTGTTATTTGATTAACGAGGTCACATCATTAGTTGAATGATCTGATTGACATGACCCATTCCATTAGCTTAGCACCCGATCGTTTAGTATGTTGCTATTGCTTTCTTCATGACTTATACATGTTCCTATGACTATGAGATTATGCAACTCCCGTTTGCCGGAGGAACACTTTGGGTGCTACCAAACGTCACAACGTAACTGGGTGATTATAAAGGAGCATTACAGGTGTCTCCAAAGGTAGATGTTGGGTTGGCGTATTTCGAGATTAGGATTTGTCACTCCGATTGTCGGAGAGGTATCTCTGGGCCCTCTCGGTAATGCACATCACATAAGCCTTGCAAGCATTGCAACTAATATGTTAGTTGTGAGATGATGTATTACGGAACGAGTAAAGAGACTTGCCGGTAACGAGATTGAACTAGGTATGGATACCGACGATCGAATCTCGGGCAAGTAACATACCGATGACAAAGGGAACAACGTATGTTGTTATGCGGTCTGACCGATAAAGATCTTCGTAGAATATGTAGGAGCCAATATGGGCATCCAGGTCCGCTATTGGTTATTGACCGGAGACGTGTCTCGGTCATGTCTACATTGTTCTCGAACCCGTAGGGTCCGCACGCTTAAGGTTACGATGACAGTTATATTATGAGTTTATGCATTTTGATGTACCGAAGGTTGTTCGGAGTCCCGGATGTGATCACGGACATGACGAGGAGTCTCGAAATGGTCGAGACGTAAAGATTGATATATTGGAAGCCTATGTTTGATCGGAAGTGTTCCGGGTGAAATCGGGATTTTACCGGGTTACCGGGAGGTTACCGGAACCCCCCGGGAGCCATATGGGCCTTCATGGGCCTTAGTGGAAAGGAGAAAGGGGCAGCCCAAGGTGGCTGCGCCACTTCCCCCTCCCCTAGTCCTATTAGGACTAGGAGAAGGTGGCCGGCCCCCCTCTCTCTCTTTCCCCCTTTGGGGAATCCTAGTTGGAATAGGATTGGGGGGGAGTCCTACTCCCGGAAGGAGTAGGACTCCTCCTGCGCCTCTCCTCTGGCCGGCGCCCCCCTTCCCCCCTTGGCTCCTTTATATACTGAGGTAGAGGCACCCTAGAACACACAAGTTGATCCACGTGATCTATTCCTTAGCCGTGTGCGGTGCCCCCTGCCACCATATTCCTCGATAATACTGTAGCGGAGTTTAGGCGAAGCCCTGCTGCTGTAGTACATCAAGATCGTCACCACGCCGTCGTGCTGACGGAACTCTTCCCCGACACTTTGCTGGATCGGAGTCCGGGGATGTCATCGAGCTGAACGTGTGCTCGAACTCGGAGGTGCCGTAGTTTCGGTGCTTGATCGGTTGGATCGTGAAGACGTACGACTACTTCCTCTACGTCGTGTCATCGCTTCCGCAGTCGGTCTGCGTTGGGTACGTAGACAACACTCTCCCCTCTCGTTGCTATGCATCACATGATCTTGCGTGTGCGTAGGAAATTTTTTGAAATTACTACGAAACCCAACAGTGGCATCCGAGCCTAGGTTATTTATGTTGATGTTATATGCACGAGTAGAACACAAGTGAGTTGTGGGCGATATAAGTCATACTGCCTACCAGCATGTCATACTTTGGTTCGGCGGTATTGTTGGACGAGACGACCCGGACCAACATTACGCGTACGCTTACGCGAGACCGGTTCCCCGACGTGCTTTGCACAGGTGGCTTGCGGGCGACTGTCTCTCCAACTTTAGTTGAACCAAGTATGGCTACGCCCGGTCCTTGCGAAGGTTAAAACGGAGTCTATTTGACAAACTATCGTTGTGGTTTTGATGCGTAGGTGAGATTGGTTCTTACTTAAGCCCGTAGCAGCCACGTAAAACTTGCAACAACAAAGTAGAGGACGTCTAACTTGTTTTTGCAGGGCATGTTGTGATGTGATATGGTCAAGGCATGATGCTGAATTTTATTGTATGAGATGATCATGTTTTGTAACCGAGTTATCGGCAACTGGCAGGAGCCATATGGTTGTCGCTTTATTGTATGCAATGCAATCGCGATGTAATGCTTTACTTTATTACTAAACGGTAGTGATAGTCGTGGAAGCATAAGATTGGCGAGACGACAACGATGCTACGATGGAGATCAAGGTGTCGCGCCGGTGACGATGGTGATCATGACGGTGCTTCGGAGATGGAGATCACAAGCACAAGATGATGATGGCCATATCATATCACTTATATTGATTGCATGTGATGTTTATCTTTTATGCATCTTATCTTGCTTTGATTGACGGTAGCATTATAAGATGATCTCTCACTAAATTATCAAGAAGTGTTCTCCCTGAGTATGCACCGTTGCGAAAGTTCTTCGTGCTGAGACACCACGTGATGATCGGGTGTGATAGGCTCTACGTTCAAATACAACGGGTGCAAAACAGTTGCACACGCGGAATACTCAGGTTATACTTGACGAGCCAAGCATATACAGATATGGCCTCGGAACACGGAGACCGAAAGGTCGAGCGTGAATCATATAGTAGATATGATCAACATAGTGATGTTCACCATGAAACTACTCCATCTCACGTGATGATCGGACATGGTTTAGTTGATTTGGATCACGTGATCACTTAGAGGATTAGAGGGATGTCTATCTAAGTGGGAGTTCTTAAGTAATATGATTAATTGAACTTAAATTTATCATGAACTTAGTACCTGATAGTATCTTGCTTGTTTATGTTGATTGTAGATAGATGGCTCGTGCTGTTGTTCCGTTGAATTTTAATGCGTTCCTTGAGAAAGCAAAGTTGAAAGATGATGGTAGCAATTACACGGACTGGGTCCGTAACTTGAGGATTATCCTCATTGCTGCACAGAAGAATTACGTCCTGGAAGCACCGCTGGGTGCCAGGCCTGCTGCTGGAGCAACACCAGATGTTATGAACGTCTGGCAGAGCAAAGCTGATGACTACTCGATAGTTCAGTGTGCCATGCTTTACGGCTTAGAATCGGGACTTCAACGACGTTTTGAACGTCATGGAGCATATGAGATGTTCCAGGAGTTGAAGTTGATATTTCAAGCAAATGCCCGGATTGAGAGATATGAAGTCTCCAATAAGTTCTATAGCTGCAAGATGGAGGAGAACAGTTCTGTCAGTGAGCATATACTCAAAATGTCTGGGTATAATAATCACTTGATTCAATTGGGAGTTAATCTTCCAGATGATTGCGTCATTGACAGAATTCTCCAATCACTGCCACCAAGCTACAAGAGCTTCGTGATGAACTATAATATGCAAGGGATGAACAAGACTATTCCCGAGCTCTTCGCAATGCTGAAAGCTGCGGAGGTAGAAATCAAAAGGAGCATCAAGTGTTGATGGTAACAAGACCACTAGTTTCAAGAAAAAGGGCAAAGGGAAGAAGAAGGGGAACTTCAAGAAGAAAAGCAAGCAAGTTGCTGCTCAAGAGAAGAAACCCAAGTCTGGACCTAAGCCTGAAACTGAGTGCTTCTACTGCAAGCAGACTGGTCACTGGAAGCGGAACTGCCCCAAGTATTTGGCGGATAAGAAGGATGGCAAGGTGAACAAAGGTATATGTGATATACATGTTATTGATGTGTACCTTACTAATGCTCGCAGTAGCACCTGGGTATTTGATACTGGTTCTGTTGCTAATATTTGCAACTCGAAACAGGGGCTACGGATTAAGCGAAGATTGGCTAAGGACGAGGTGACGATGCGCGTGGGAAACGGTTCCAAAGTCGATGTGATCGCGGTCGGCACGCTACCTCTACATCTACCTTCGGGATTAATATTAGACCTAAATAATTGTTATTTGGTGCCAGCGTTGAGCATGAACATTATATCTGGATCTTGTTTATGCGAGACGGTTATTCATTTAAATAGAGAATAATGGTTGTTCTATTTATATGAGTAATATCTTTTATGGTCATGCACCCTTAAAGAGTGGTCTATTTATTGAATCTCGATAGTAGTGATAACACATATTCATAATGTTGAAGCCAAAAGATGCAGAGTTGATAATAATAGTGCAACTTATTTGTGGCACTGCCGTTTAGGTCATATCGGTGTAAAGCGCATGAAGAAACTCCATACTGATGGACTTTTGGAACCACTTGATTATGAATCACTTGGTACTTGCGAACCGTGCCTCATGGGCAAGATGACTAAAACCGTTCTCCGGTACTATGGAGAGAGCAACAGATTTGTTGGAAATCATACATACGATGTATGTGGTCCGATGAATATTGAGGCTCGTGGCGGATATCGTTATTTTCTCACCTTCACAGATGATTTAAGCAGATATGGGTATATCTACTTAATGAAACATAAGTCTGAAACATTTGAAAAGTTCAAAGAATTTCAGAGTGAAGTTGAAAATCATCGTAACAAGAAAATAAAGTTTCTACGATCTGATCGTGGAGGAGAATATTTGAGTTACGAGTTTGGTGTACATTTGAAAAACTGTGGAATAGTTTCGCAACTCACGCCACCCGGAACACCACAGCGTAATGGTGTGTCCGAACGTCGTAATCGTACTTTACTAGATATGGTGCGATCTATGATGTCTCTTACTGATTTACCGCTATCGTTTTGGGGTTATGCTTTAGAGACGCCGCATTCACGTTAAATAGGGCACCATCAAAATCCGTTGAGACGACGCCTTATGAACTGTGGTTTGGCAAGAAACCAAAGTTGTCGTTTCTAAAAGTTTGGGGCTGCGATGCTTATGTGAAAAAGCTTCAACCTGATAAGCTCGAACCCAAATCGGAGAAATGTGTCTTCATAGGATATCCAAAGGAAACTATTGGATACACCTTCTATCACAGATCCGAAGGCAAGACTTTTGTTGCTAAATTCGGAAACTTTCTGAGAAGGAGTTTCTCTCGAAAGAAGTGAGTGGGAGGAAAGTAGAACTTGACGAGGTAACTGTACCTGCTCCCTGTTTGGAAAGTAGTACATCACAGAAAACTGTTTCTGCGACACCTACACCAATAAGTGAGGAAGTTAATGATAATGATCATGAAACTTCAGAACAAGATACTACTGAACCTCGTAGATCAACCAGAGTAAGATCCGCACCAGAGTGGTACGGTAATCCAGTTCTGGAAGTCATGCTACTAGATCATGATGAACCTACGAACTATGAAGAAGCGATGGTGAGCCCAGATTCCGCAAAGTGGCTTGAAGCCATGAAATCTGAGATGGGATCCATGTATGAGAACAAAGTATGGACTTTGGTTGACTTGCCCGATGATCGGCAAGCAATTGAGAATAAATGGATCTTTAAGAAGAAGACTGACGCTGATGGTAATGTTACTGTCTACAAAGCTCGACTTGTCGAAAAGGTTTTCGGCAAGTTCAAGGGATTGACTACGATGAGACCTTCTCACCCGTAGCGATGCTTAAGTCCGTCCGAATCATGTTAGCAATTGCCGCATTTTATGATTATGAAATTTGGCAGATGGATGTCAAAACTGCATTCCTGAATGGATTTCTGGAAGAAGAGTTGTATATGATGCAACCTGAAGGTTTTGTCGATCCAAAGGGAGCTAACAAAGTGTGCAAGCTCCAGCGATCCATTTATGGACTGGTGCAAGCCTCTCGGAGTTGGAATAAACGCTTTGATAGTGTGATCAAAGCATTTGGTTTTATACAGACTTTTGGAGAAGCCTGTATTTACAAGAAAGTGAGTGGGAGCTCTGTAGCATTTCTGATATTATATGTGGATGACATATTGCTGATTGGAAATGATATAGAATTTCTGGATAGCATAAAGGGATACTTGAATAAAAGTTTTTCAATGAAAGACCTCGGTGAAGCTGCTTACATATTAGGCATTAAGATCTATAGAGATAGATCAAGACGCTTAATTGGACTTTCACAAAGCACATACCTTGACAAGATTTTGAAGAAATTCAAAATGGATCAAGCAAAGAAAGGATTCTTGCCTGTGTTACAAGGTGTGAAGTTGAGTAAGACTCAATGCCCGACCACTGCAGAAGATAGAGAGAATATGAAAGATGTTCCCTATGCATCAGCCATAGGCTCTATCATGTATGCAATGCTGTGTACCAGACCTGATGTGTGCCTTGCTATAAGTTTAGCAGGGAGGTACCAAAGTAATCCAGGAGTGGATCACTGGACAGCGGTCAAGAACATCCTGAAATACCTGAAAAGGACTAAGGATATGTTTCTCGTATATGGAGGTGACAAAGAGCTCACCGTAAAAGGTTACGTTGATGCAAGCTTTGACACTGATCCGGACGATTCTAAATCGCAAACCGGATACGTGTTTACATTAAACGGTGGAGCTGTCAGTTGGTGCAGTTCTAAACAAAGCGTCGTAGCGGGATCTACATGTGAAGCGGAGTACATAGCTGCTTCGGAAGCAGCGAACGAAGGAGTCTGGATGAAGGAGTTCATATCCGATCTAGGTGTCATACCTAGTGCATCGGGTCCAATGAAAATCTTTTGTGACAATACTGGTGCAATTGCCTTGGCAAAGGAATCCAGATTTCACAAGAGAACCAAGCACATCAAGAGACGCTTCAATTCCATCCGGGATCTAGTCCAGGTGGGAGACATAGAGATTTGCAAGATACATACGGATCTGAATGTTGCAGACCCGTTGACTAAGCCTCTTCCACGAGCAAAACATGATCAGCACCAAGGCTCCATGGGTGTTAGAATCATTACAGTGTAATCTAGATTATTGACTCTAGTGCAAGTGGGAGACTGAAGGAAATATGCCCTAGAGGCAATAATAAAGTTATTATTTATTTCCTTATATCATGATAAATGTTTATTATTCATGCTAGAATTGTATTAACCGGAAACATAATACATGTGTGAATACATAGACAAACAAAGTGTCACTAGTATGCCTCTACTTGACTAGCTCGTTAATCAAAGATGGTTATGTTTCCTAACCATAGACACAAGAGTTGTCATTTGATTAACGGGATCACATCATTAGGAGAATTAGGAGAATGATGTGATTGACTTGACCCATTCCGTTAGCTTAGCACTTGATCGTTTAGTATTCTGCTATTGCTTTCTTCATGACTTATACATGTTCCTATGACTATGAGATTATGCAACTCCCGTTTACCGGAGGAACACTTTGTGTGCTACCAAACGTCACAACGTAACTGGGTGATTATAAAGGAGCTCTACAGGTGTCTCCAAAGGTACATGTTGGGTTGGCGTATTTCGAGATTAGGATTTGTCACTCCGATTGTCGGAGAGGTATCTCTGGGCCCTCTCGGTAATGCACATCACATAAGCCTTGCAAGCATTGCAACTAATATGTTAGTTGTGAGATGATGTATTACGGAACGAGTAAAGAGACTTGCCGGTAACGAGATTGAACTAGGTATTGGATACCGACGATCGAATCTCGGGCAAGTAACATACCGATGACAAAGGGAACAACGTATGTTGTTATGCGGTCTGACCGATAAAGATCTTCGTAGAATATGTAGGAGCCAATATGGGCATCCAGGTCCCGCTATTGGTTATTGACCGGAGACATGTCTCGGTCATGTCTACATTGTTCTCGAACCCGTAGGGTCCGCACGCTTAAGGTTACGATGACAGTTACATTATGAGTTTATGCATTTTGATGTACCGAAGGTTGTTCGGAGTCCCGGATGTGATCACGGACATGACGAGGAGTCTCGAAATGGTCGAGACGTAAAGATTGATATATTGGAAGCCTATGTTTGGACATCGGAAGTGTTCCGGGTGAAATCGGGATTTTACCGGATTACCGGGAGGTTACCGGACCCCCCCCGGGAGCCATATGGGCCTACATGGGCCTTAGTGGAAAGGTGAAAGGGCTGTCCACAAGGGCTGCGCGCCCCCCCCCTTCCCCTAGTCCTATTAGGACTAGGAGAGGTGGCCGGCCACCCCTCTCCCTCTTTCCCACTTGGGGAATCCTAGTTGGAATAGGATTGGAGGGGAGTCCTACTCCCGGCAGGAGTAGGACTCCTCCCCCGCCTCTCCCTCTCGGCCGCCGACCGCCTCTCTCTCTTGGCCGGCGCCCCCTCCCCCCTTGTCTCCTTTATATACTGAGGTAGAGGACACAGAAGACACAAGTTTGATCCACGTGATCTATTCTTAGCCGTGTGCGGTGCCCCCTGCCACCATATACCTCGATAATACTGTAGCGGAGTTTAGGCGAAGCCCTGCTGCTGTAGTTCATCAAGATCGTCACCACGCCGTCGTGCTGACGGATCTCTTCCCCGACACTTTGCTGGATCGGAGTCCGGGGAACGTCATCGAGCTGAACGTGTGGTCGAACTCGGAGGTGCCGTAGATTCGGTGCTTGATCGGTTGGATCGTGAAGACGTACGACTACTTCCTCTACGTCGTGTCATCGCTTCCGCAGTCGGTCTGCGTTGGGTACGTAGACAACACTCTCCCCCTCGTTGCTATGCATCACATGATCTTGCGTGTGCGTAGGAAATTTTTTGAAATTACTACGAAACCCAACAGAACCGACACGTGCCCTGTGGCGAGATAGGTTTATATGAGAAAGGCCTTGGAATCCAACTGTCTCGCCAGATTCTTATCTGCTGGCCATTGCCGAGTCTCCAGATCAGCCCCTTCTTCAAAAGATCTAGGCCATGAGAAAGCGCCGTCCACGTTAGATGAGGCATTACCTGCGAACACAGTGTCCTCTAGCTTCCCATTTGGATAATACCGAGCTTTAAGAAGTTGAGCACATAGGCTATCCGGCTTTGTCAATAGTTTCCATGCCTGGCGCGCGAGTAGTGCTTGATTGAATATCCGAAAGTCCCGAAACCCAGCTCCGCCTTTACATTTTGGCTGCTGGAGTTTTTACCAAGCCTTCCAATGAACCTTTCGTTTTCCTTCCCTCGAACCCCAATAGAAGTTCCGCGTCACGTTTGTTAAATTATCATACACAGAAAAAGGCAGTTTAAAAACACCCATAATATATGTAGGAAGTGCTTGCGCCACTGATTTAATAAGAACTTCCCTGCCTGGCTGAGCAAGATGGCCATCACCCCATTGGACAAGTCTTTTCAAGAGTTGTGCTTGTAAATTTTGAAACTTGCCTTTGGACATACGACAATTGGGTGTTGGAATACCCAAGTATTTCTCTTCGAAACCAGCATTCTGAATATTCAAAGTATCTCTCACCTCCTGAAGATTGGTAGGGCGTGCTTCACCGAACATCTCACTGTAGTCATTGCTGCATCTTAGCTTGTTTTTAATTTCCCTTTTAGTGCTCTTAGGACAAAATCTGCACTGCCAGTATGTGTGGAGTCCAAAGATGCGAAAGTTTCCAGCCTTGTTCTGGACTGGACTCGTATGGATCTTGCATGATCCTTCTTTGTGCTGGTGATCTTCGAGTCCAAGTGATGCAAATTTGGTGATGTGGTGTTCGGTAGCTTTTGAGCTTGGTTCGGAGTTTGGAATTTGGTAGTTTGTAAAAGACTATTTGGTTTCTTTATATGAAATCAAAGAGGGAGGCCTCTCTTTTGCTCAAAAAAAGAAACACCACACAAAAAACGGAGGAAATTGGCTGATCTCACATTTGCTCCAAAAATAGGAAATTTTCATTTACCTAAGCAATTTCTCATCTTGGAAATCAGCTATCTCACAATTCTCGTTGCATGTACATAACACGCTTTGCGAAGGAATAGAAATTAGCACGATGAGGAAGGAATTTGTCTCATTCATGTACAATGTTGGCAGTTTTAATCCGCTTTGCGAAGCCCAATTTGGTTGGTGTCTTCACCTCCAGTAGATAAATGTCAACGACAATCCTACGCAAGTAGAATACAGAATTGATGTGCACACGACGTCATGTGCACGACGTCCACCTGATAAAAGTCTCTGCATCGTCAAATGCTCTAGAAACACAAATAAGAATGGCTAGATGGAAACGTCATCTGCGTGTCGTCTAAAAGTTATCGGCTATATAACAGTGCCCGCTGTTCTTGACACAAAAAATTCCATGATACGACAGCAAGGGTGTTAAAATGATAGTACACACAGGACAATGTGCCAGACAAGGATGAAGTCATTTCTTTACGATAAACAAGGAAGAAGACACTACAAGACAATGCGGCATAAAAAAACACCACACCTGCATTTTACTACAATTTTATTTTTACATTTTGTTTATTGACATCTATTTTTTTTCCAAGGACTGTATTGTCATGATTGAAGGTGAATGGATTGGAAGTTTTTCTCGCAAACAAAAAAAAAGGACCGTCGTGTGATGTCGTCATGTTTTCTTTTTAACACTGCCGTCATGCTTTCTTGAGCTAAGTACACTAGTAAAATTTGAAAAGGAAATAACTTGTCCAATTAATACATAAGAGCCGACCTAGCTCAGTGGTAGAGCGCGTGGCTTTTAACCACGTGGCCGTGGGTTCGATCCCCACGGTCGGCGTTCTTTTTTTTTTGCACTGCTAAACAAAATTGAACTAAAAAGGAAAATAAAGAAAACGCCGCTGATCTGACGGTTGCTCTCCAAAAATAAAAATTTACCGATGCAATTTTATCATGTTGGAAACCAGCTGATCTCACAACCCCGTTGCACGCACATATAAGTGAGACACAATGAGGAGTTCGTCGTCTGTACATGTCTTTTTTCCCCTATAATTCTTAATCCGCTCTGCAAACCAATTTGATGTCTTCATCCCATAAGATAAATGCCAACGACAGGTGTGTCCGAGTTTCATAACGAGCCAATGATTGGGGTCCTCTAGGCAATGCAGAGCTCTCGCTGTCCTTCAGGAAATGAATAATTCCACAATAATAGTAGTTGCAAGGAACAAGACATCGCAGGACGATGCGGCATGAAATCATCAGAGATCAACAGCTGTTTCCTGAGGCGGGAAAAAGATCACCGCCTATTTTGTTCATCTTTACATGTTACTAGTACAATTTACTATCTGTCACTGTTTGTTTATCTCTCTGTGGGGCAATATTACACAAGATCACCAAGAAAAGCAGGTGGAAAACCTACGGCCTAGCAAAACTCATTTCGCCCTCAAGCAAAACACCCTTCACAATGATGCTTGTGTCTTCTAGTGTTGCCGATGTTTCGGCAGCATGCCTCTTGGTTTCTTAGGAGACCATATGATTAATGAATTCTCGACGCGACGAACCGATCTTTGCCAGCATCACCAGTTCTGCAGCTGCGAAGTCACGCTTTTCACCACGGGGTGATACTGTGTGTGCAAGTACCTCTTCGCGTTGTCTGAACCAGGTTGCACGAGCCAATCGTCGTATAACCTTTTCGCAATCGGGTTATCAAAGGGATTGGATACTGATACCTGGTTCACAAGGTTTAAAGTTAGTGGCAGCATATAATGACTGGCAACAAGTAAAAATGTTCTTGTGGCAATGACAGCAAGATTAAGGAGAATATACAATGTCAGCAAACTGGAGCAGGATAATAAGACACAACCAAATGGCTAGTGAGTTCAGAAATTACGCACGGCCTTCCAAAACTACAATGACAAGGTGTAATAGGCACTAAGAGTTCAACATGCTTCTTTTCTCGTTTTCTTAAATGGTAAAAAGTACTGTATCAGTAGCATGCTGGGCCTGAATTGGACAGAACCTGCAACTAAGCTGCAGAAGTATAGCAGAGAAGTTGGACATAAAACTTGAATGGGTCAGTAGGAATATAAAGTTAAAATCGCAAACAGAAGCAAGGCCCTACAACCAAGATGAAATGTAGTGAGCATGCTACAACTTACATCTTGCATGTACACACCCTCTAGTTGTTGGATGAGATCCTTGGGAGATTGGCCTTTAGCAGGTTTTATTTGACCTCCCCCGTTCAGACAACCTGCAGGGCAATAATCAGTGTATTGTAGAGGGTATCTAGATCCTACAGCTCAGAAAAAAGTTACTAAAAGACACCATGCAGCAGTGTCATAAATGAAGTACCTGAAGGGCAAGCCATAACTTCAATAAATTGGTATTCACATTTTCCCATCTTAACCTTCCTAACAATGTTCTGTAGGTTTCTGAACCCGTAACAAAGGGCAAACTTCAAAACAGGTCTTCCCTCCACCTGTTAGCATAAACATGTGTTATATACACAATGATGTGACGGCCACAGCAAGAGTGGCTTTTCGAGGTCAGTTGGGGATGGATGGAGCAATGAATTACCTCCAGTGTAACTTCACGGAAATCTGAATTTCGCAAGATTTTGAAATCAAGTGGGCCTTCTATTTCCCTATTAAAGAGCGCACGTGCTGCATAACGAAAGATGGTTTCCGCATAACCACCCGAGCCACCAGAAACCCCATATAGATGACCACCATCATCAACATTTGTTAATCTGTGTTGCAATGAAAGTACACATGAATTATCAGAAAAGATGAAGCATAAATGTAACCATATAAAATTACTTTTATCTTTCTTTTTCTCGACAGTTGATTAAATCAAAGCTTCGCTAAATTCTAAATAGTAGTACTAGTTGAACAGAACATATAAACATATATTTCTGCATTGGATTTCATTCAAATTTTATCCGGAGGGACGGAACATCAAGCATACAAGGAGCTTACAATCTGTCCAAAGGAGATTCCTCCATTGTCTTGAAATCAACAGATTTGGACTGCACAACCATGAAACTGATATAAGCATGGAGTTTTTCAAAACATACAAGCAACTGCAGGAAATAAATTAGTAACCTGTATCAAGTCCAACACTTCACCAGTTGTCAATACCGAGTCCACCTCTGTAACTTCCTTTTCTTCCACTGAGAAAACAAAGTCGCCCCGGACAGCTTCAAGTTTTTTATCATAACAGGGCATCACAGTAACATGATACACATCATACGGCCTACACAGTACATTCAAGTATGATCACAAACAAAAATATCACAAAATGATAGTTCATAATCAGAGTAGTTTTTATTTGAAATAATCATCCAATTCAGCAAATGGAGATATTACATTGCAAAGACCAGGAAAAACCTCATGTCACAAACAGTTGGTCACAAGAAAACGTCAAAAATCATATGTGTCTCTCAAGATATTTTGGACTGGTCACCAGAAAATTGTATATCCAGATTTTTCATGAAATATACTTGCTTGATCTTATACTTATATACAAGAAAAAAAACTTTGTGAAGTAAAAAAGAAGTCCAATTTCAGACAAAAGGAAGTACTAACTTTTTCATGTCTGATCAAAGATCTGAAAATAACATCCTTAGGTCTAGAACTAGGGCAAATTACTCACTTGAGACCAAGTTTTTCAACCATGTGATGCTTGATAGCTGCACCAATCACTTGTTGGGGACTCTTTACAGATGAGATGTAGGGCAAGATATATGAACCAAGAGTCTTTTCAGCATAGCATATCCAACCTGCAAAGAGGAAGAGATTCACATATAGTGATAGAAGGTATGTAAATAACCAACTAGTAAGGGAATATCAATAGTACATAGGAAACTGCATAGTAGCGAAATTGACACATATTTCGCGTAAATGTTTTTACCTGGACATGCAGATGAAAGCACAGGAAGACTTGTTCCAACTTCTTTGTCGCTAGACAATTGACTCAGCTTATAGCGTGAAATAAATTCATTGCATGCTTCAATTAGGGCCAGATCTCGACTACTACTTGTGTCATACACTGCCTTCACGCCCATCGACTTGAACAGAGCAGTTAGTTTTCTGAAAACCTGAAGATAACAAAAATTGCATTATGTGTTTGTTATCATTATTTACAGAGTACTTATCATTCAGCTAAAGTGGAAAGACACTAATTTAGGGAAAACATTACAAAACACCCTATATGGTGACAATTTTGACTAGGTAGTGGTCAGGTGAAGCACATAGAATTACCTGTGACTGAGAAAGACCAAAGAATGCAGCTAATGATGCTCTTGACTGGGGAGACACAGATACGATGACGGTTTTGCCAGAGTTGATGCGAGTAACGAAGTCATCCAAGCTTTGCTTCTCAAGCATAACTGTCTCTGCTGATGTTATGCAACCACTATGAGATCAAAGGAAGCCGTCAGCATTATTTACATTTGGGCAGGTCACTACTTTTACAGTTGAGGCGAGGGCTACAAAATTGGTAATAACCTGCAAGCTAAACAGTCCTTGAGAGAAATCTTGACCGATTCTTCTGGAGGTTTTGTACTCACCACAACTTGCTTTTTTTTAATCTGTAAAATGGAAATGTCAGGAATATATGAGAATTGCATGGGGAAGGGAAATGGGTTAGGTGAGGTGCAACAAAGATGAATTTACGAAGTTCTGTTTGTGCTAATGTGAAGTCAATTTATTAGTTTAGTTGTGCAGAAATGTATCTACGACTTCGACAGTGGTTTGACCAAGTTGTCAAACTTAGCAGGTAGATCGTCCTGGAAATTGAGATAGAGAAGTAACATTTCCTTAAAGGACAGATTAATAAGTCAACACAAGTGCGGCGGCTGTTACTAAGCTCATGGGAAGTTGTAAAAACAAAGGAAATCGTAAGCACCAGGAGATAATCAAGTGAAGCACCAGGATCAATGTCCAAACACCACACAAATGGTATATTTGCCTAGCTGATGATTTTGAATAAGTGATGCTACTAAAAATTGCAATGCAACATGTTGGGAGAAACCAATGATCTCATTCAGCATCGCCGTACACTTTGCCTTCCGTTCTGTTTGCGCCTAACAGCTGATGCTGAACTTTTAATTTGGTTCAAACGAGCTTGCTATGAAGTAAAAATAAAATACCATGGCTATTTGGTGTGGAAACTCTAGACCTAATTATTCTAGTTTCCATGAAGGATACTACTGATTAGCGAGACATATGTCTGTATTAGGAAGGAGAAAAAAAGTAAAGAATAGGGGCTTCTTTCTATGCGTTGTATAATCCTACTCAATCCCCTTCAGGCTGGAAGGGATTTGAACTGGAATTCCAATTCCCCCAATCGATTCCTAATCCTAAGATAACCAAACAGCATGAGAGAAAGCTCAACCCTTCTCACCGTTCCTCATCCTTTCTACTCTTACTATCAATACTGCGAGGATAAATGGCGCATCACCGCCCGAAAGCAAAAATATATACATAATGCGCGAACTCAGACTGCGGTGCTCTGCAGCTGCAGGGGGGTGGCGCGGGGCAGCAACGAAGAGCAGGGCGGGCAAAAGCTCCCGCCCCAGAACCAAATACTAGGGCAAAGGACACAGAAAAAGAAACAATTTGGGGAGAAGGGGCGGCAGGGCAGGACAGGGTACCGGGAGGCGGCTGGCGGCGGAGTTCTTGTTGAGGGAGACGATGCAGTCCTGCGAGGGGGCGATGAAGTCGTTGAGGTCCGACGCCTGCAGCGCCGGCGAGAACCTGCTGGAAGACATCGCCGGCCGGCGACGGATGCTTGGAGGAGGATCTCTTCTTGGCCTCCTGTTGTGGAATGAGGCCGAGCCGAGCCGAGCGAGCAGTCGTCAATGTCAATCCGTGCTCTTCTTCTTGGTGGCCTCTGCGTGCTGCTTTGATGGACCGGGCCGCCGACTATACCCCCGTGGGCCTGGCCTTCACTGGTGGGCCCTCCTCGTTCCGCCTATTTGTTGTACAGCTTTGTTTCGACAAAATCAAAAGGGGGCATTTTGCAAATGACGAGGCGTATCCTGCAGTGAAATCGGCAGCAAGAGTGGAGCGCGATCTGGGGCGGGGAGAGCTGGGATGGCGCCGGTGGTGCTTGACGGCGGTGAGCTGTTGTGGGGCTGATCCTAGGGCGACATCGGCGGTGCTTGGTGGCGGCGGACGGGGCTGATCTGGGTGTCGTTGGTGCTTGGTGGTGCCGAACAGGGAGACGACGAGCTGACTGGCGGCGGGGGAGAAGGGGGGGAATAGGGGGCGTCCGACGTGGCACTCAGTCGCCGGAGAGGGTGAGGGAGGTGGCGGCAGGGGTCGCGGGAGAGGAGACGAGAGGAGAGATGGGCGGTGCTCGACAGATTTGGGGGACGAAGCTAACCCTAGCACTTACAGGGTCACGTGGGTTGGGCTCAGATTTTTTGTGTGGGTCAAACTCGTGCATGTTGTCCTGCGAACGTCTCTTTGTGGACTACGAGCCCATGAGCCTTTTCTCAAAAAAAAAGAGCAACGAGCCTATGAGCCATGGGTGAGAGATATTCTCAAAAAACAAAAACAAAAAAATGAGCCATGGGCGAGCACAGTTGGGGAGAGCACGAATAACTACGGAAAGATAAACTCTGAACATCAGGTTTTAAAGGATCCCTGCCGAACGCATTGACTATCGTCGGATTAGCCGCACAGATCTTGATGCGTCCTGGTGTACCACGTGAGATAGCCTAGGCGCTCGGTGTTATTCCACCCCGTTGCGAACGATCCTGGCTCTCTTCTCCCCACCAGCCTGACCTTATCCCATCTCCTTCCACACTCACTTCCACCCCCACCGCCCACCTTCCCGTGCGAGATTCTTCTCCGTCGGCGCCGTGTTCACCCACCCGCACTCCACCCTGCAGAGCTACTTGTGCCTCGCGTCTCCAGCATCTCCCTGCCGGTGGTCATGGCTAATCAACGCCCAACCTCTTCTTTGACATACGTGGCTACCCCTTCTTCCCCCGTTTGAGGAGTGCGTCCGCGACGGCCGCTCGTGGAGGGCATGTGGAGCCGAGCTCACGCGCCACGGCTACGGTGGAGGCTACCGGCGAGGTTGGGCTTCGAGGAATAGGGGAGGAGGCAGAGGAAGGCGCTGCGTTATGCTTTGACCAAAGCCCGCAGCCCACGGATTCCAGCGGGAGCACGGGCGTGGGGAGCTCGCGGTGACGGCGGTAGATAGCAGGGTGGTGGTCGATGCCATGGCGGTGTGGACGGAGGGTGTTGGAAATATGTCCTAGAGGCAGTACTAAAGTTGTTATTATTATATTTCCTTGTTCTTGATAAGTGTTTATTCTCCATGGTATAATTGTATTAATCAAAAACTCAAATACATGTGTGGATACATAAACAAGCATTGTGTCCCTAGTGAGCCTCTACTAGACTAGCTCGTTGATTAAAGATGGTTAAGGTTTCCTAACCATATACATGAGTTGTCATTTATTAATGAGAACACATCATTAGGAGAATGAGGTGATGGACATACTCAATCAAAAGCTTAGCATCTGATCGTGTCACTTAGTTTATTTGCTACGGCTTTCTCAATGTCAAGTGTCTATTCCTTAGATCATGAGATCATGCCACTCCCTAATATCGGAAGAATGCTTTATGGGTATCAAACGTCACTTCGTAACTGGATGATCATAAATGTGCTCTTCCGCTGTCTTAGAAGATACTAGTTGGGTTTGCATGGACCAAGACTGAGATTTGTCACTCCATGCGACAGAGATATCTCTAGGCCCTCTTGGTAATACAACATCCTAAGTAGCTTGCAAGAATGTGAAAAATGTGTTTAGTCACGGGGATATTGTATTGCGGAACGAGTAAAGAGGACTTTCCGGTAACGAGATTGAATTAGGTATGGCGATACCGACGATCGAATCTTGGGCAAGTGATATATCGCTAGACAAATGGAATTGTATACGGGGTTATCTGAATCCTTGACTGTTGAAAATATGCCCTAGAGGCAATAATATTGTATTATTATGTTTCCATATTCATAATTAAGTGTTTATATTTCATGCTATAACCGTTATGATCCTGGAATATGCGATTCAGTGAAAAACTCATATGCACGTGTGAAAAACTCATATTCAGTGAAAAACAATAGTCCTAAAACAACACTGAGATTATAACGTTGGAAGAACGATCGTATTGAATCGACCCAAACTTGTTTGTTATGAGTTCAGATAATATCGTCTGTAATCAATTGTAATAACACAGAGTGTTAACATGTGATTTTGCTCCTTAGACCATGAGAGTTCGTAGTCACTTCTTACCGTACGGTGGACTTTGGGGTTGCTCAAACGTCACATGTATGATCATTACAATAGTGATAACCATATTGACTAAAACAAAAAATAAAAACATATTGGGTTGCCTCCCAACAAGCACTTTTCGTTAATGCCTTTTAGCTAGTTAGGATACAATGATCATGTTTTTCATCATTCATTTCCCATTCATGTTCCTTACTTTCTATAGCAAGTTTCCTAGTAGACAAACATAAATAATAGAAAGGACTATATTTAGTGATTTTAACATCCATGAACTCAAATCTCGTGGGGGTGGTTCATCTACTAGAAATCCCTCATATATAATGGTTATTTCGTCTTCTATGGGGTTCCTAGTGGTATGCCTAAATAGATTGTCTATGAATCCAGCATTCACTCCCCTAACAATCCATTCAAATTTATTATTAGTGTGCTCAAAGAAATTTCTAACCAACACTGAGGGTGGAACTCTTTTCGTAGCATTATCACCAAATCCCAAGTAATCATTAGATTTCATTCTTCTCGTGGCATCTTAATGACCCACAAGTATAGGGGATCACAACAGTCTTCGAGGGTAGTATTTCACCCAAATTTATTTATTCGACACAAGGAGAGACAAAGAATATGTATAATCCTTAGCAGTTGAGTTGTCAATTCAACCACACCAGAGAAGTCACTTTGTTGCAGCAATTTATTAGTAGCAAAATAATATGGAAGCAGTAGTAGCAATAGTAACAGTAGCAGTAGCAGTAGCAGTTTTGTAGCAAGTGTAGCCGCAATAGTAATAGTAACTTGAGCAAAGACAATATAGTAAAAGCGTAGGCATGGACTGGCAATGGATATTTGGATGACATTCATTATGTAACAGTCACAACCTAAAGCAATACATAATAGCTCGAATTCATCAATCATATATAGGCATGTATTCCGTATGTAGTCATACGTGCTTGCGGTAAGAACTTGCATGACATCTTTTGTCCTACCCTCCCCATGATAGCGGAGTCCTAATGGAAACTAAGGGTAAATAAGGCGCTGATTTTAATAGAGAATCGGAACAAAGCATTAGCAAATAGTGAATACATGAACTCCTCAAATTACAATGGGGTCTACGGATCAAAATAATAATATGTACATATAATTTGCAGATAGGATCAAGAACTCAAATATATTCATAAAAACATAATAGGTTCAGATCTGAAATCATGGCACTCGGGCCCCAGTAACAACCGTTAAGCATAGCAAAGTCATAGCAAGATCAACCTCAAAACATAGTGGATACTAGGGATCAAGCCATAACAAATTGACTCGATTACATGACGAATCTCATCCATATCCATCTACCTCCAGTATGCCTATGATGGAATTACTCACTCCCAACGGTAAGCATCACAAGGTTGTTGATGACGACGGCGACAAATTCCCCTCTCCGGAGCTCCAAATGGACTCCAGATCAAGCCTCCCGATGAAGAACAGGAGGTGGCGATGGCTCTGTATCGTAAAACACGATGAAACTTTCTCCCTGATTTTGTTATGCTTTGTTAATAAATGAAAATTATTTTACTGGGCGCAAAAGTTTCTATTTTTTAGCAAGATCAAATCAACAATGTTCCAAACTATCCCAAAGGTCTTACTTGGCACAAACACTAAACTAAAACATGAAAACACATCTAACCAAAGGCTAGATGATAAATTTATTCAAAAACAGGAACACAAAATCAATAATAAAAATAAAATTGGGTTGCCTCCCAGCAAGCGCTATTGTTTAACGCCCCTTGTCGGTGTCAAAACCGGCGGATCTCGGGTAGGGGGTCCCAAACTGTGCGTCTAAGGTCGATGGTAATGGAAGACAGGGGACACAATGTTTTACCCAGGTTTGGGCCCTCTTTATGGAGGTAATACCCTACGTCCTGCTTGATTGATCTTGATGAATATGAGTATTACAAGAGTTGATCTACCACGAGATCGTAATGGCTAAACCCTAGAGGTCTAGCTTGTGTAGTTATCATAATGTCTCTCTCCCTCCGGACTAAGTCCTCTGGTATATATAGACACCGGGAGGATCTAGGGTTACACAAGGTCGGTTACAAAGAAAGGAATCTACATATTTAGTCATCAATCTTGCCTTCCACACCAAGGAGAGTCTCATCCGGACATGGGTGTAGTCTTCGGTCTTCGTATCTTCACAGCCCATCAGTCTGACCCATGGCTAACAGGCCGGACGCTCGAGGACCCCTTAGTCCAGGACTCCCTCAGTAGCCCCTAACCTGGCTTCAATGACAAGGTATACGATGCGTAGCCTATCTTCGGCATTGAAAGGTCCTTCTTCCAAACTCCAAAATAGACTTCGGATGTATCGACGTGTCCAGACCATTTTTCGTCTGTCGCTCCATGTTTCGAGATGCGGTTTCCATTGGTACGTCTTGTCAAAGCAGAGATCGTGTCCCCTTATTACGGGATTCTCATCAATACAGGCGTGGGTAACCCAACCGTGCCGTTTACACAGCCTTCAGGAGTAGGCGAATTTTAAGGCGAGTGGGGAGGCGTCCAATATTTACTGCCTTTATAAGGAGATAAGAATCCCTTTTCTTCACCCACGCCTTCTCTCTTCCTTCGCCCTTCCATTCTTGAGCTCCAGCGCCCAAGTTCTCATCTTCTCCGTCTCGAGCAAGCACTCAACCATGTCCGGATCCGGAGGTCAAGGCAAGTGGATGGCCTCCTCCATCCAGGAGGAGGACATCGCCGAGCTTCAGGCGGTCGGGTACCTGGCGAAGGGAATCGCCCACCGCCTTCCGGCCCAGGGACAAATCATTCCCACGCCGAAGCCCAATGAGAGGGTAGTATTCATCCCTCATTTCCTCCGCGGGTTAGGGTTTCCACTCCACCCCTTCATCCACAGTCGGATGTTCTACTACGGGATAGACTACCATGATCTATCCCCGAACTCCCTCCTCAACATCTCAGCGTTCGTCATCGTGTGTGAAGCCTTCCCCCGCATCCAGCCCCACTTCGGGCTGTGGCTCAAGGTCTTTAATGTGAAGCCGAAGGCGGTGGATGGCCAGCACGCGGAGTGCGGAGGCGCCATGGTGAGAAAGTTGGCCAATGTCTCCTGGCCGAAAGGCACTTTCGTGGAGACTGTAAAAGAATGACAGAAACATTGGTTCTATATCACAGAACCCCGCGGCACCACCTGGACCACAACTGCCGAATTCAACTCTAGCGCTCCCATGCGACTCACCTCCTGGGTCGAGAAGGGCCCGAACTGGTGTTCGCCAAACGAGCTGACAACATTGCAAATGCGCATTCAAAGCATGGTGGATAGAGATATCAAACTCTTCGATATAATCCAGGTGATGCTAGTTCGTCGGATTCTTCCATGCCAAAGCCGAAGCCGCCCCCTATGGGAGTTCAATCCGAAGAAGCACCATACCCTGAAGAGGCTCTTCGAAACCACTCACAAAGATGCTTGGAGGTTGCTTTTTAAGGGCAACGAAACACCGCCAGCCACAGATTTGGACCGCGGGCATGACATCAACCACCTCGCCAACGAGGTATATCATTCTTACTGCATCCCTTACTTGCTTGTTTCAAGGATGATGTCTAAGCTTTTATCGTCATTGATTCTTCAGGACTGGATGGAGAGGGCGAAGCGGATCCAACGTCCGGCCCCGCTGCCTGAAGAACCAGTCATCCCATGTTTAGCGAAGATGCTAGTACCGGTGCCCTACAAGGCGCCAGAGAAGAAGGCCACAGGGAAGGCCAAGGGGGTCTGGAGTGGCCGCCGCCGCAAGGGTGCTTCAGACGCAACGTCCGAAGACAAAGACTCCCTCCTCCGCCGTTGAAGACGACGACGATGAGGAGGAGGAGGGAAAAAACCCTTCCCTTGATGAGGGGAAGAAGAAGAGGGCGGCCTCCACCATTCTGGAGGCGGAGGTGCCCAAGAAAGGGAAAGGCCCACTCATGGGCAGCTCCGCATGGGACGTTGAAAGCAGTCCGGTGCAACGCCCCCGCACCAAGCCGCAGACCGCATCGTAAGTGGTAAGACTTACATCCGCCCATAAAGTTTCTCCTTCTCATTGTATTGATATGATTGGTTATGTTATTGTAGTCCGGCCCGCAACAGTTCCCGCCGATCCTCGTCGGGAGGCTCGCTGGATTCCAAGGCGATGGCTAGCGATTCACCGCAAGCCGCTCACTCCCCCCAGGCCAAGGACGATGCGGAGGTGTTGTCCCGAAGGACTGTTCCAGGCGGGGGAGAGGCTCAAGTGGCGCCAGAAGGCGAAACCGCCGTCGCCGGACACCAAGGGGAATCAAACCCCATGGAGACTGGTGGGGAGGGCTGTATTTAGTTCGGGCCTCAACCAGACTCAATTTCTGAGACCGATGCGGCTCCGGAATCTGGCACGCAACCTCCTTCGAAAGAAGGGGGGATGCCTATTCCGTCGGTGACCCCTGTCCAACCAGGGGCACCGGATAATCTGCTGGAGGCGCTGCGAGGCGCTTCCATTGTGGATGCGCACCATGTCCTTATTGTTGGGGAACGTAGTAATTTCAAAAAAAATCCTACGCACACGCAAGATCATGGTGATGCATAGCAACGAGAGGGGAGAGTGTCGTCCACGTACCCTCGTAGACCATTAAGCGGGAGTGTTATAACAACGCGACTGATGTAGTCGTACGTCTTCACGATCGACCAATCCTCAGCACCGAACGTACGGCACCTCCGCGTTCAGCACACGTTCAGCTCGGTGACATCCCGCGAACTCACGATCCAGTAGAGCTCAGGGAAGAGTTTCGTCAGCACGACGGCGTGGTGACGATGTTGATGAAGTTACCGTCGCAGGGCTTCGCCTAAGCACTGCTACGATATAACTGAGGTGGATTATGGTGGAGGGGGGCACCGCACACGGCTAAGAGATCAACAGATAAATTGTTGTGTCTATGGGGTGCCCCCTGCCCCGTATATAAAGGAGCTAGGGGAGGCGGTCGGCCAAGGAGGAGGGCGCGCCAAGGGGGAGTCCTACTCCCAGTCCTACTCCCCATCGGGAGTAGGACTCCCTCTTTTCCTAGTTGGAGTAGGAGAGGAGAAGGAAGTGAGAGAAGAGAGAAGGAAAGGGGGCGCCGCCCCCCCTCCTTGTCCAATTAGAACTAGAGAGGAAGGGGCACACGGCTTCCCTTGACCGCCCCTCCTCTTCTCCCACTAAGGCCCATTAGGCCCAATATACTCCCCGGGGGGTTCCGGTAACCCCCCGGTACTCCGGTAAATGTCCGAAACATCCCGGAACCTTTTCGGTATCCGAACATAGTCATCCAATATATCGATCTTTATGTCTCGACCATTTTGAGACTCCTCATCATGTTCGTGATCATATCTGGGACTCCGAACTACCTTCGGTACATCAAAACACAAAAACTCATAATACCGATCATCACAGAACTTTAAGCGTGCGGACCCTACGGGTTCGAGAACTATGTAGACATCACCGAGACATGTCTCCGGTCAATAACCAATAGCGGAACCTGGATGCTCATATTGGTTCCTACATATTCTACGAAGATCTTTATCAGTCAAACCGCATAAGAACATACGCTATTTTGTCATCGGTATGTTACTTGCCCAAGATTCGATCGTCGGTATCTCAATACATAGCTCAATCTCGTTACCGGCAAGTCTCTTTACTCGTTCTGTAATGCATCATCCCGCAACTAGCTCATTAGTTGCATTGCTTGCAAGGCTTATAGTGATGTGCATTACCGAGAGGGCCCAGAGATACCTCTCCGACAATCGGAGTGACAAATCCTATTCTTGATCTATGCCAACTCAACAAGAACCATCGGAGACACCTGTAGAGCACCTTTATAATCACCCAGTTACGTTGTGACATTTGGTAGCACACAAAGTGTTCCTCCGATACTCGGGAGTTGCATAATCTCATAGTCATAGGAACATGTATAAGTCATGAAGAAAGCAGTAGCAACAAACTAAACGGTCATCGTGCTAAGCTAACGGAATGGGTCAAGTCAATCACATCATTCTCTAATGATGTGATCCCGTTAATCAAATGACAACTCATGTCTATGGCTAGGAAACTTAACCATCTTTGATTCAACGAGCTAGTCAAGTAGAGGCATACTAGTGACACTCTGTTTGTCTATGTATTCACACATGTACTAAGTTTCCGGTTAATACAATTCTAGCATGAATAATAAACATTTATCATGATATAGGGAAATAAGTAATAACTTTATTATTGCCTCTAGGGCATATTTCCTTCAGTATCCCACTTGCACTAGAGTCAATAATCTAGTTCACATCTTTATGTGATTAGTTCACATCTCCATGTGACTAATACCCAAAGGGTTTACTAGATTCAATAATCTAGTTCACTTCGCTATGTGATTAACACCCAAAGAGTGATCATGTTTTGCTTGTGAGAGAAGTTTAGCCTACGGGTCTGCAACATTCAGATCTGTATGTATTTCGCAAATTTCTATGTCTACAATGCTCTGCACGGAGCTACTCTAGCTAATTGCTCCCACTTTCAATATGTATCCAGATCAAGACTTAGAGTCATCTAGATCGACGTAAAAAGCTTGCATCGACGTAACTCTTTACGACAAACTCTTTTTATCACCTCCATAACCAAGAAATATTTCCTTAGTCCTCTAAGGATAATTTTGACCACTGTCCAGTGATCTACTCCTAGATCACTATTGTACTCCCTTGCCAGCAAGATGCTAAGGTATACAATAGGACTGGTAAACAGCATAGCATACTTTATAGAACCTATGACTGAGGCATAGGGAATGACTTGTCATTCTCTTTCTATTTTTTGCTGTGGTCGGGTTTTGAGTCTTTACTCAACTTCACACCTTGCAACACAGGCAAGAACTCCTTCTTTGACTGTTCCATTTTGAACTACTTCAAAATCTTGTCAAGGTATGTACTCATTGAAAAAACTTATCAAGCGTCTTGATCTATCTCTATAGATCTTGATGCTCAATGTGTAAGCAGCTTCATTGAGGTCTTTCTTTGAAAAACTCTTTTCAAACACTTCTTTATGCTTTCCAGAAAATTCTACATTATTTCTGATTAACAATATGTCATTCACATATACTTATCAAAAAGCTGTAGTGCTCCCACTCATTTTCTTGTAAATACAGGCTTCACCGCAAGTCTGTATAAAACTATATGCTTTGATCAACTCATCAAAGCGTATATTCCAACTCCGAGATGCTTGCACCAGTCCATAGATGGATCGCTGGAGCTTGCTCACTTTGTTAGCACCTTTAGGATTTACAAAACCTTCTGGTTGCATCATATACAACTCTTCTTTAAGAAATCCATTAAGGAATACAGTTTTGACATCCATTTGCCATATTTCATAAAATACGGCAACTGCTAACATGATTCGGACAGACTTTTAAGCATCGATATGAGTGAGAAAGTCTCATCATAGTCAACACCTTGAACTTGTCAAAAAAAATTTGCGACAATTCGAGCTTTGTAGATAGTAACACTACTATCAGCGTTCGTCTTCCTCTTGAAGATCCATTTATTCTTAATGACTCACCGATCATCGGGCAAGTCAATCAAAGTCCATAGTTTGTTCTCATACATGGATCCCATCTCAGATTTCATGGCCTCAAGCCATTTCGTGGAATCTGGGCTCATCATCGCTTCCTCATAGTTCGTAGATTCGTCATGGTCTAGTAACATGACTTCTAGAAAGGATTACCGTACCACTCTGGTGCAGACCATACTCTGGTTATCCTACGAGGTTCGGTGGTAACTTGATCTGAAGTTTCATGATTATCATCATTAGCTTCCTTACTAATTGGTGTAGAGATCACTGGAATTGATTTCTATGATGAACTACTTTCCAATTCGGGAGAAGGTACAATTACCTCATCAAGTTCTACATTCCTCCCACTCACTTCTTTCGAGGAGAAACTCCTTCTCTAAAAGGGGTCCACTTTTAGCAACAAAGATCTTGCCTTTGGATCTGTGATAGAAGGTGTACCCAACAGTTTCCTTTGGGTATTCTATGAAGACACATTTCTCCGATTTGGGTTCGAGCTTATCAGGTTGAAATTTTGTCACATAAGCATCGCAGCCCCAAACTTTATGAAACGACGGCTTAGGTTTCTAGCCAAACCACAGTTCATATGGTGTCGTCTCACCGGATTTAGATGGTGCCCTATTTAACGTGAATGCAGCTGTCTCTAATGCATAACCCCAACATGATAGTGATAAATTAGTAAGAGACATCATAGATCGCACCATATCTAATAAAGTACGGTTATGACGTTCAGACACACCATTACGCTATGGTATTCCAGGTGGTGTGAGTTGTGAAACTATTCCGCATTGTTTCAAATGAAGACCAAACTCGTAACTCAAATATTCTCCTCCACGATCAGATCGTAGAAACTTTATTTTCTTGTTACGATGATTTTCCACTTCACTCTAAAATTCTTTGAACTTTTGAAATGTTTCAGACTCATGTTTCATCAAGTAGATATACCCATATATGCTCAAATCATCTGTGAAGGTCAGAAAATAACGATACCCGCCGCGAGCCTCAACACTCATCGGACCGCATACATCAGTATGTATTATTTCCAATAAGTCAGTTGCTCCATTGTTCCTGAGAATGGAGTCTTAGTCATCTTGCCCATGAGGCATGGTTCGCAAGCATCAAGTGATTCATAATCAAGTGATTCCAGAAACCCATCAGCATGGAGTTTCTTCATGCGCTTTACACCTATATGACCTAAACGGCAGTGCCACAAATAAGTTGCACTATCATTATTAACTTTGCATCTTTTGGCTTCAATATTATGAATATGTGTGTCACTATGATCGAGATTCAATAAACCATTTATATTGAGAGTATGACCATAGAAGGTTTTATTCATGTAAATAGAACAACAATTATTCTTTGATTTAAATGAATAACCTTATTGCAATAAACAGGATCAAACCATATTCATGATTAACGCAAACACCAAATAACATTTATTTAGGTTCAACACTAATCCTGAAAGTATAGGGAGTGTGCGATGATGATCATATCAATCTTGGAACCACTTCCAACACACATCGTCACTTCACCCTTAACTATTCTCTGTTCATTCTGCAACTTCCGTTTTGAGTTACTAATCTCAGCAACTGAACTAGTATCAAATAATGAGGGGTTGCTATAAACACTAGTAAAGTACACATCAATAACATGTATATCAAATATACATTTGTTCACTTTTGCCATCCTTATTATCCGCCAAATACTTGGGGCAGTTCTGCTTCCAGTGACTAGTCCCTTGGTAGTAGAAGCACTTAGTCTCAGGTTTAGGTCTAGACTTGGGCTTCTTCACTTGAGCAGCAACTTGCTTGTCGTTCTTCTTGAAGTTCCCCTTCTTCCCTTTGCACTTTTCTTAAAACTAGTGGTCTTGTCAACCATCAACACTTGATGCTTTTCTTGATTTCTACCTTCGTCAATTTCAGCATCACGAAGAGCTTGGGAATCGTTTCTGTTATCCCTTGCATATTATAGTTCATCACGAAGTTCCAGTAACTTGGTGGTAGTGACTAGAGAATTCTGTCAATCACTTTCTTATCTGGAAGATTAACTCCCACTTGATTCAAGTGATTGTAGTACTCAGACATTCTGAGCACATGATCACTAGTTGAGCTATTCTCCTCCATATTGTAGGCAAAGTGCTTGTCAAAGGTCTCATACCTTTCGACATGGGCATGAGTCTGAAATACTAATTTCAACTCTTGGAACATCTGATATGCTCCATGGAGTTCAAAACATCTTTGAAGCCCCAATTCTAAGCCGCAAAGCATGGTGCACTAAACTATCAAGTAGTCATCATATCGAGCTCGCCAAATGTTCATAACGTCTGCATCTGCTCCTGCAATCGGTCTGTCACCTAGCGGTGCATCAAGGACATAATTCTTCTGTGCAGCAATGAGGATAATCCTCAGATCATGGATCCAATCTGCATCATTGCTACTAATATCTTTCAACTTAGTTTTCTCTAGGAACATATCAAAATAAACGGGGAGCTACATCGCGAGCTATTGATCTACAACATAGTTATGCAAATACTATCCGAACTAAGTTCATGATAAATTAAAGTTCAATTAATCATATTACTTAAGAACTCCCACTTTGATAGACATCCCTCTAGTCATCTAAATGATCACGTGATCCAAATCAACTAAACCATGTCCGATCATCACGTGAGATGGAGTAGTTTTCAATGGTGAACATCACTATGTTGATCATATCTAATATATGATTCACGCTTGACGTTTCGGTCTCTAGTGTTCCGAGGCCATATCTGCATATGCTAGGCTCGTCAAGTTTAACCCGAGTATTTTGCGTGTGTAAAACTGTCTTACACCTGTTGTAGATGAACGTTGAGCTTATCACACCCGATCATCACATGGTGTCTTGGCACGACGAACTTTGGCAACGGTGCATACTCAGGGAGAACACTTTTACCTTGAAATTTAGTGAGAGATCATCTTATAATGCTACCGCCGAACTAAGCAAAATAAGATGCATAAAGTATAAACATCACATGCAATCAAAATATGTGACATGATATGGCCATGATCATCTTGCGCCTTTGATCTCCATCTCTAAAGTACCGGCATGATCTATATCGTCACCGGCATGACACCATGATCTCCATCATCTTGATCTCTATCAATGTGTCGTCACATGGTCGTCTCGCCAACTATTGCTTTTGCAACTATTGCTATCGCATAGCGATAAAGTAAAGCAATTACATGGCACTTGCATTTTATGCATTAAAGAGACAACCATAAGGCTTCTGTCAGTTGCCGATAACTTTAATAAAACATGATCATCTCATACAACAATTTATATCTTATCTTGACCATATCACATCACAATATGCTCTGCAAAAATAAGTTAGGCGTCCTCTACTTTGTTGTTGCAAGTTTTACGTGGCTGCTACGGGCTAAGCAAGAACCGTTCTTACCTACGCATCAAAACCACAATGATAGTTCGTCAAGTTAGTGATGTTTTAACCTTCACAAGGACCAAGCATAGCCACACTCGGTTCAACTAAAGTTGGAGAACTTGACACCCGCCAGCCACCTGTGTGCAAAGCATGTCGGTAGAACCAGTCTTGCGTAAGCGTACGCGTAATGTCGGTCCGGGCCGCTTCATCCAACAATACCGCCGAACCAAAGTATGACATGATGGTAAGCAGTATGACTTGTATCGCTCATAACTCACTTGTGTTCTACTCATGCATATAACATCTACGCATAAACCTGGCTCTGATACCAACGTTGGGGAATGTAGTAATTTTAAAAAAAATCCTACGCACAAGCAAGATCATGGTGATGCATAGCAACGAGAGGGGAGAGTGTCGTCCACGTACCCTCGTAGACCGTTAAGCAGAAGCATTATAACAACGCGGTTGATGTAGTCGTACGTCTTCACGATCGACCGATCCTCAGCACCGAATGTACGACACCTCCATGTTCAGCACACGTTCAGCTCGGTGACGTCCCATGGACTCATGATCCAGTAGAGCTCAGGGAAGAGTTTCGTCAGCACAACGGCGTGGTGACAATGTTGATGAAGTTACCGTCGCAGGGCTTCGCCTAAGCACCGCTACGATATAACCGAGGTGGATTATGGTGGAGGGGGGCATCGTACATGGCTAAGAGATCAACAGATCAATTGTTGTGTCTATGGGGTGCCCCCTGCCCCCGTATATAAAGGAGCTACGGGGGAGGCGGACGACCAAGGAGGAGGGCGCGCCAAGGGGGGAGTCCTACTCCCATCGGGAGTAGGACTCCCTCTTTTCCTAGTTGGAGTAGGAGAGGAGAAGGAAGGGAGAGAAGAGAGAAGGAAAGGGGGGCGCCGCCCCCCCTCCTGGTCCAATTTGAACTAGAGGGGGAGGGGCACGGCTGCCCTTGGCCGCCCCTCCTCTTCTCACACTAAGGCCCATTAGGCCCAATATACTCCCCGGGGGGTTCAGGTAACCCCTCGGTATTCCGGTAAATGTCCGAAACATCCCGGAACCTTTCCGGCATCCGAACATAGTCATCCAATATATCGATCTTTATGTCTCGACCATTTCGAGACTCCTCGTCATGTATATGATCATATCCGGGACTCCGAACTACCTTCGGTACATCAAAACACAAAAACTCATAATACCGATCGTCACAGAACTTTAAGCGCGCGGACCCTATGGGTTCGAGAACTATGTAGACATGACCGAGACACGTCTCTGGTCAATAACCAATAGCGGAATCTGGATGCTCATATTGGTTCCTACATATTCTACGAAGATCTTTATCGGTCAACCCACATAACAACATACGTTGTTCCTTTGTCATTGGTATGTTACTTGCCCGAGATTCTATCGTCGGTATCTCAATACCTAGCTCAATCTCGTTACGGGCAAGTCTCTTTACTCGTTTTGTAATGCATCATCCCGCAACTAGCTCATTAGTTGCATTGCTTGCAAGGCTTATAGTGATGTGCATTACTGAGAGGGTCCAGAGATACCTCTCCGACAATCGGAGTGACAAATCCTATTCTTGATCTATGCCAACTCAACAAGAACCATCGGAGACACCTATAGAGCACCTTTATAATCACCCAGTTACATTGTGCCGTTTGGTAGCACACAAGGTGTTCCTCCGGTACTCGGGAGTTGCATAATCTCATAGTCATAGGAACATGTATAAGTCATGAAGAAAGCAGTAGCAACAAACTAAACGATCATCGTGCTAAGCTAACGGAATGGGTCAAGTCAATCACATAATTCTCTAATGATGTGATCCCGTTTATCAAATGACAACTCATGTCCATGGTCAGGAAACTTAACCATCTTTGATTCAATGAGCTAGTCAAGTAGAGGCATACTAGTGACACTCTGTTTGTCTATGTATTCACACATGTACTAAGTTTCCGGTTAATACAATTCTAGCATGAATAATAAACATTTATCATGATATAAGGAAATAAATAATAATTTATTATTGCCTCTAGGGCATATTTCCTTCACTTATGGGCATGGTAATTGAAAGGGTTCAGTCCGCCAAGAGCGGACTAACCGAAGCCTACAGCAGCCTGCTGACAGGTTTTGAGGTAAGCGACGCAGAAAAGAGAAAATCCCAATGTAGATAGTAGCCCCTAAGACACTGTCCGGTGTTCGGAAAGAAAAATCCTGGCAGAGGTTCAATCTCCTATTGCAGGAAACTAACTAAATTTTTCTGAAATGTAAACACAGGCGTCGCTGTTGGCTGCAGCCTCGCATACTACCGAAGTCTCCGGACTGAAGCAGAAACTGGCGGAGGCCGAGGAAGAGCTGGGCCAGGTGAAGAGGCAGCTCCAGGAAAAACATGGTAAGTAATAACCTGTTATGTATTCGAAAAAAGGAAAATGATATGCAATGACCGAAATGCCATGACGTGTACAGAGGCGACGACCGAGGTCGAGGCCCTGAAACAGACCCTGGTTGAAGCCGAAGGGAAGGCTGTCAAGGAGTAGACCGCTCGGAAGAAGCTCAAGGCCTGGGTCAACGAGGTCCAACAGGAGCTCGAGGACGCGGTGAAGAAGTGCGAGGCCTTGGAGCGTGATGCGTCGGTTCAAGAGACCAAACTCGCCAACGCTCGCCAGAGCACGGAGGCAGCTCGAAATGAGGCCCAGGGCGCCCTCCAGAAGATCCAGGAGGCCAGGAAGATTGTGGCGGGGAAGGCATGCAATATGAAAAGTAAGAATGTGAAGATGAAATATTGTTTACTAACCCGGATTCGGAGTTCTCCAGGGGCTTTTACTGATTTGCCGCGCAGTGTGGCTGACACCACAGAATTCTTCCAAGCCGAAGAAGAGAGCTCCGCGGAGAAGCTGTTCTAGTCGCAATATCTTGCGCCAGAACATCCGGTGTCCTTCAGCGATCAGCTAAAACAGCTGGTCGAGCTGCATAGGGCGGCAGAACTGGCCATGAAGGATTTAATAATCCGGTTGTGGCCAGCCGAAGACAGTTACTTCGGCCTCGTGAAGCGACTAGTGGATGCATGTCCTCGGCTGGACGTCGTCAAGCGGTCTATCTGCATCGAGGGCGCACGTCTAACCTTCTCCTATTGCAAGGTCTGGTGGGTGAAGCTTTGATGCTGTCAAACTAGCAACCGGGGGCCGCCGGAGGGCAAGGAGCACCGCACACCCGAGCAATACTTCGGCAATGTCTTGGAGGGGTCCCGCATTGTTGCGGATGATTATGCGAAAGACACTATGTTTGAATGAATGTATTCGAGCTCCCTCTACCTTGTATGATAAAGCAAAGTGATTGTGCAATAGAATGCTTGTTATGTTTTTAAATTTTTACTTCTTGTGCGGCCGTGTTGTATGAAATTTGAGGGTTAACCAGTCGTCGGCTTCTGCCCCCACGTAGGTAGTATGGGGGTGTTCGGGATGGAATCTAAACAATCTTGATCCAATTAGATGGTCCTTGAACGAGTTTTTTAGCGCAACGAACCAGGCAACCAGACTATGTGGTTGTAACGCCCTCACTTAGCCATAGGAATTCGACAATAAAAATATGGGCGCAACCCCTATTATCCGAACTAGAGTGCTATGAGCATCTGATCGGGAAGTACCAATCCTTCGTGTACTGCGGAAGAAATCTCCAACGATTTGTAACCTCCGAACAGCTGACCGGCTCTCGCCGCATCATGACAGTCAGTTTTCGGCTTTCTCTACTGAGGTGCTCCTTTGGATAAACCAAGGCACAATCGCAGTAGTTCTCCCTTCACTACCTTAGTCGGTATGGCGGAACATAAGGTAGCAAGCACAGGAGCTGGGCAACCCAACTATTGACCAAAGACATGATTCGGAGCCAATGCATATAATGCTAAATTCGGGGTGCCAAACTATACTTATAAAAAGTGTTCGGACTTTTGTTGCCATAAGGTGCTATGAAGAACCTGGCAAACATCAAACGTACCAAAGTGTATGGGTGCTACCTGATAGGGTTATCCACAGGGGAGCTGAAAAAGAGGAAGAAAACAGAAAAGGTACAAAGGTAAAAAGCTGGGGTCCTAAAGCTCCAACTGCTGACTGTTCTCATTGTATTTTAATTAGTATGTCAAGGCACATCGATACAGGTAGTGTGATAGGCCATAGGCTATTTGACATGCCGAAACCCAGGGAGAGCTGCATGTGGGTCCTGAAAAATAGGTAGAGTTATCGTTAACGGAATCACCTAAAATGTCCCCATATGTCTGTGTTTCTCGCCGTCTTGGTGTGTTTATCCTTCAAGAGGGCCGATGACCAGTCCACCAGATGGGGCCTGTGGGATTGAGACCTGCAAAGGAAAAATTAAAAGTGAAAGTATGTGTGTATCCGATGTCGGTTGAGCCGTACTATGGACCACAAGCTAGCTATGCCTCCGTCGATGCCCATGGGATTTTAAGTGCGTAGTTATGTACGCGCGACACGAATGCCGCCACCTTATCAGGACTGAGACGGAGGCCGGATTGCTAGTCGAGCTCCTGACGAGCTGAGCTCCCCTGCTGCAGAGTATCTCGGACCCTCTTAACGGTGTCTGTGGGCTCGGCAGCCGAATTAAGGTTCTGCTTGAGAAGGCCGCTCTGTACTTCTGCTGCTAAGGCAGCTGTGTGCTCTTCTGTATGGAGGGAGCGTTCCGTATTTCCGTTGACCGTTATGACGCCGCGCAGACCGGGCATCTTGAGCTTGAGGTAAGCATAGTGTGGTACTGTGTTGAATCGAGCAAACGCAGTCTGTCCGAGCAGTGCGTGATAGCTGCTGCGGAAGGGGGCGATATCAAAGATTAACTCCTCGCTTCAGAAGTTGTCCTGAGATCCAAAGACATCCTCTAGTGTGATTGAGCCCGTATAGCGGGCTTCTACACCTGGTATGACTCCTTTGAAGGTAGTCCTGGTGGGCTTGATCCGTGATGGGTTAATGCCCATTTTTCGCGCTGTATCCTGATAGAGCAGATTGAGGCTGCTGCCTCCGTCCATAAGGACGCGAGTCAGGTGGAACCCATCAATTATTGTGTCTAGGACCAGTGCGGCTGAACCACCATGACGGATACTGGTCGGATGATCCCGGCGATCAAAAGTGCTCGGGCATGACGACCATGGATTAAATTTTGGGGCGACTGGCTCTATCGCGTAGACGTCCTTGAGCGCGCACTTACGCTCCCTCTTGGGGATGTGGGTAGCGTGTATCATGTTCACCGTTTTGACTTGAAGGGGAAACTTACTTTGTCCCCCTGTGTTCGATTGTCAGGGCTCTTCGTCATCGTCCTCGATTTGCGATCCCTTTTCCCTGTTCTCGGCGTTTAATTTGCCCGCCTGTTTAAAAACCCAGCAATCTCTATTTGTATGATTGGGTGGTTTGTCCGGGGTGCCATGAATCTGGCACGGACGATCAAGTATGCGGTCCAAGCTGGATGGGCCCGAATTGTTCTTTTGGAACGGCTTCTTCCACTGACCGGACTTAGAGCCACTGAATCTGGCATTGACCGCCGTATCCTCGGTGTTATCATTGTTGTTTCGACACTTGTATCTGTTGCATCGAGACTTGTCCTTGTTATTTTTAACTTCAGGGGTGCCGGCGTCGCTTGCATTGTTTTTGCTACGGCCAATCAACTATCCTCGACAGCATAAAAGCGGGTCATGAGTGCCGTGAGGACCGCTATGGATTTTGGCTTTTCTTGGCCGAGGTGGCGAGCGAGCCATTCGTCGTGGATGCTGTGTTTCAAGGCTGCTAGGGCTTCGGCATCCATAAAGTCGACGATTTGGTTCTTTTTAGTTAAGAACCTAGTCTGGAATTTCCTGGCGGACTCTCCAGGTTGTTGAACTATGTGGCTTAACTCATCGGCGTCTGGTGGCCGGACATATGTACCTTGGAAGTTGTCGAGGAAGGCTTGTTCCAAGTCCTCCCAGCTGCCGATAGAATTTTCAGGCAGGTTGTTTAACCAGTGCCGAGCTGGCCCCTTGAGTTTTAAAGGGAGGTATTTGATGGCGTGGAGGTCATCGCCGCGGGCCATATGAATATGGAGAATGAAGTCTTCGATCCACACCGCGGGGTCCGTGGTTCCATCGTATGATTCTATATTCACGGGTTTGAACCCTTTTGGGAATTCATGATCCATGACCTCATCAGTGAAGCAATGAGGGTGTGTGGCGCCTCTATATCGGGCCGTATCGCGACGTAGCTCTGATGGAGTCTGTCTGCGTTTTTCAGCCCGCGCATGACTAAGTTTGTCACGTCCGAATAGGTGGCCGCCGTCGCGTGTCGAGGCACGTCCTCGAGATCCGTACATTGATCTGGTATGTCCTGCTTTATTGTTCAGGTTTTGCCGGAGGTCATATGTATGGCCGTGGGCTAATTTACCCCTACCTGTGCAATGAGGCGGTGCGGGCTAGTGTTCAGAGTGAGTTGTCATTTTGTCCCGACCACGTGGTGGTCGGTCAGCCGCATTATACGATGGTGGTATGTATTCTGGCGCCTCCTCGTCAAACTGAGGTAGCAATTTGCGCTTTGGGTAACTTTTGGTTGGGCGCTTGAAGCCGTATTCTTCGGCTGCTAGGACATCGGTCCATTTATCATTGAGCAGATCTTGATCAGCTTGAAGCTGTTGTTTCTTATTTTCCAGGCTCCTTGCAGTGGATATGAGCTGGCGCTTGAAGCGCTCCTGCTCTAGAGGTTCCTCAGGCACGATGGAATCATCGGTGCCGAGGCTCACCTCATCCTCGGAGAGCGGAAGATAACTTCCATCCTCTGAGTCTTCGTGTGTGGCCTGCTTACCAAGGCTAACTTGTCCATCTTCCCGTTCATCTTTTTCATTAGCTGTTTCAACGGGGTCTTCATTGTCTTCGGCACCTTCTAGAGTATTATCTTCTCATGTGCCGGTGTTGCTGTCTTTACCGCGACGTGACTTAGAGCGGCGCCGCTGACGCCGGCGCTTGGATTGTATTTCGGAAGGATTATCCTCAGCTGGATCTTCCTTGTCATCGCTGCTATTCTCCTTTGGTGCATCCACCATGTATACATCATACGACGAAGTGGCCGTCCAGCGTCCGGTGAACGGTGGGTTCTGGGCCTCTTCTTCTCTGGCATCATCGTCCATACCGTTGATGTCCTCGGAGTCGTAATCAAGAGTGTCGGTTAAATCTTCGACCGTGGCTATAAAGTGGGTGGCGGGTGGGGAGCAAAATTCTCCATCGTTAGCCCCTAGTTCGAACCGGATATAGTTCGGCTGTGAGTCTTCCGCCAAGGACAGATTCTTTAACGAGTTTAGCATGTCGCCCAAAGGCGAGTGCTGGAAGATGTCTGCGGTGCTGAATTCGAAGATCGATAAACGATCAAGTTCGGCGTCCGCGAGCTCACGTGATTCAGAACTTACGGCTGGAAATGGATCCAGAGTTCCGGTGGCACAGGTATCGTGTGAGATCAAGTCTATGTGCGGCTCCAACGCCGGGGAATCTGTGGCCTCCATGGCGGGTTAAGCTTCCCGTCCTTGGATGGCGCAGCCTGCTCCGGATCTAAGGCCAGAGCGGTTACGGGAGCTGTCTCCTGGATGCAGTCCGATGACAGATTTAGGTCATGTCCCTCGGGTGGCCAGGAGTGGTGGCCACGGTCTCGAATCCAGCGAGGATCAAGTCCCCACGGATGTCCGCGACGTAGTACAAGCTCCCAAATCTGACTTGATGGCCAGGGGTGTAGCTTTCGATCTGCTCCAGATGGCCAAGCGAGTTCGCCCGCAGAGCGAAACCACCGAACACGAAGATCTGTCCGGGGAGGAGAACTCCCCCTTGGGCAGCATCATTGTAGATGGTTGAAGAAGCCATCAAACCTCTTGATGACGGCACAGTGGAACTCTCAATGAAAGCACCAATGTCGGTGTCAAAACCGGCAGATCTCGGGTAGGGGGTCCCGAACTGTGCGTCTAAGGTCGATGGTAATAGGAGACAGGGGAAACAATGTTTTACCCAGGTTCGGGCCCTCTTTATGGAGGTAATACCCTACGTCTTGCTTGATTGATCTTGATGAATATGAGTATTACAAGAGTTGATCTACCATGAGATCGTAATGGCTAAACCCTAGAGGCCTAGCTTGTGTGGTTATGATAATGTCTCTCTCCCTCCGGACTAAGCCCTCCGGTTTATATAGACACCGGGAGGATCTAGGGTTACACAAGGTCGGTTACAAAGAAAGGAATCTACATATTTAGTCACCAAGCTTGCCTTCCACGCCAAGGAGAGTCCCATCCGAACACGGGTGTAGTCTTCGGTCTTTGTATCTTCACAGCCCATCAGTCCGGCCCATGGCTAACAGGCCGGATGCCCGAGGACCCCTTAGTCCAGGACTCCTTCACCCCTAGCTAGGCATAAAACATAGATCTAGGTATTGTCATCTTTGGTATGCAATCCCTCAATGGCACTTTTGGTCCTCATAGGAGGCTCTTTGATCTTATTGATAATCACACTCCTTGTAAGGAAATCAAGAAATTCATTCGTAACAAAATGTTCCCTCACAATATTAATAAAACTAGGGTGAACACCTATCATCTTGAGATCTTCGTTTCCCCCACTAGATGATCCCCCCTTATTTTTAGGAACATAGACAAACTTGGCTGCCTTGATGGAAGGAAAATTTGGGGTGGTTCTAACGGAGGCAAAAGCAGAACCCAAGTTGGTAATAATATCTTCTAACTTATCAATTCTAGTAGAACCTTGATCTATCTTCGCATTAACGATAGTTTATTTTTCCTTTAGATTCTTCAAAGTAACTCCTACCTTTGATCCATACTGAGTAATTTGATTATGAATATTTATCCAAGTTTTTAATAAGATCTACGATAACAATTTTATGCTCAATTATATCAAGTCTTTGCATCACATGCTCCAAAGTTAAAATAGTTTCATTAACTGAAAGTGCGTTAAGTCGAGTAGAGGGGGGTGAATAGGCGATTTTTATGAATTCTTCACTGAGGAATTCCATAGTGAGGAAATTCCTTAGTGAAGAACTACTTGCAGCGGAATAAGTACTCAGGTGCAAACATAACAGCGTAATTGCACAGTCATCATGATGAAATGAAAACAAGCACAGAGTACAGAAAGCGTAAACACAGGATAAGCAGGCTGAAGAGAAACTGACTGAAGAAATTGAACTGAGGAAATTGAGGAAATCTTCAGTCAAAGTCTTTAAATAGTAACGATCAGGTACAACAACACAGTAATGAGGAAATGTAAGGGTTGAGGAAATAGAACCAGTTAGCTTGGTGAAGACTATGATTTGGTAGACCAGTTCCAACTGTTGTGACAGTTGTACGTCTGTTTGGAGCGGCTAGGTATTTAAACCTGAGGACACACAGTCCCGGACACACAGTCCTCACTGTATTCTCCTTGAACTAAGGTCACACAGACCTCATCCAATCACTCGTGGTAAGTCTTCAGGTGACTTCCAAACCTTCACAGACTCGGTCACTCGGCGATCCACAATTTTCTGTTCGATGCTCTAGACCATGACGCCTAACCATCTGGAGGATGCACAATCCTCAAAGGTAACAAGCGTCGGTTCCACACAGGAACAATCTCTTCAGTGATGCTCAATCACTTTGGGTTTATAGGTGTTTGGTTTGGGGTTTTGGGTTTTTCCTCACTTGATGATTTTCGCTCAAAGTCCTCGGAGGATGGGATGCTTGATACGTCTCCAACGTATCTATAATTTTTGATTGCTCCATGCTATGTTATCTACTGTTTTGGGCAATATTGGGCTTTATTATCCACTTTTATATTATTTTTGGGACTAACCTATTAACCGGAGGCCCAGCCCAGAATTGCTGTTTTTGCCTATTTCGGTGTTTCGAAAAAAAGGAATATCAAACGGAGTCAAAACGGAACGAAATCAACTGGAGAAGTTATTTTTGGAAGGAAAGCTACCGGATGGACTTGGACCCCACATCGTGAGCCAAGGGAGGTGCTCATGAGGGTGCCCCCCCCTAGGGCGCGCCCCCTGCCTCGTGGGGCCCCCGAAGCTCCACCGACGTACTTCCTGCACCCATATATACTCACGTACCCTAAAACTTCCAGAACAGACAATAGATCGGGAGTTCCGCTGCCAGAAGCCTCCGTAACCATCGAAAGCCAATCTAGACCCGTTCCCGCACCCTGCCAGAGGGGGAATCCCTCTTTGGTGGCCATCTTCATCATCCTGGTGCTCTCCATGACGAGGGAGTAGTAATCCCTCGGGGCTAAGGGTATGTACCAGTAGCTATGTGTTTGATATCTCTCTCTCTCTCTCGTGTTCTTGAGGTGATACGATCTTGATGTATCACGAGCTTTGCTATTATATTTGGATCCTATGATGTTTCTTCCCCCCTCTACTCTCTTGTAATGAATTGAGTTTCCCCTTTGAAGTAATCTTATCGGATTGAGTCTTTAAAGATTTGAGAACACTTGATGTATGTCTTGCCGTGCGTATCTGTGGTGACAATGGGATACCACGTGATTCACTTGATGTATGTTTTGGTGATCAACTTGCGGGTTCCGCCCATGACCCTATGCATAGGGGTTGGCACATGTTTTCACCGTGATTCTCTGGTAGAAACTTTGGGGCACTCTTTGAGGTCCTATGTGTTGGTTGAATAGATGAATCTGAGATTGTGTGATGCATATCGTATAATCATACCCACGGATACTTGAGGTGACATTGGAGTATCTAGGTGACATTAGGGTTTTGGTTGATTTGTGTCTTAAGGTGTTATTCTAGTACGAACTCTAGGGCTGTTTGTGACACTTATAGGAATAGCCCAACGGATTGATTGGAAAGAATAACTTTGAGGTGGTTTCGTACCCTACCATAATCTCTTCGTTCGTTCTTCGCTATTAGTGACTTTGGAGTGACTCTTTGTTGCATGTTGAGGGATAGTTATATGATCCAATTATGTTATTATTGTTGAGGAAACTTACACTAGCGAAAGTATCAACCCTAGGCCTTGTTTCAACGCATTGCAATACCGTTTACGCTCACTTTTATCACTTGCTACCTTGCTGTTTTTATAATTTCAGATTACAAATACCTCTATCTACTATCCATATACCACTTGTTTTACCATCTCTTCGCCGAACTAGTGCACCTATACAATTTACCGTTGTATTGGGTGTGTTGGGGACACAAGAGACTCTTTGTTATTTGGTTGCAGGGTTGCTTGAGAGAGACCATCTTCATCCTACGCCTCCTACGGATTGATAAACCTTAGGTCATCCACTTGAGGGAAATTTGCTATTGTCCTACAAACCTCTGCACTTGGAGGCCCAACAACGTCTACAAGAAGAAGGTTGTGTAGTAGACATCAAGCTCTTTTCTAGCGCCGTTGCCGGGGAGGTGAGTGCTTGAAGGTATATCTTTAGATCTTGCAATCGAGTCTTTTAGTTTCTTGTTTTTATCACTAGTTTAGTTTATAAAAGAAAACTATAAAAAATGGAATTAGTTTGTCTCATACGCTTCACCTTTTTAATATCTTTCATGAGTATGATGGAAAGGATAATTGTGCTCAAGTGATAGAAGAAGAATGAATTAGAATGTTTGGCACTAAATATTTGAATGATGATCATGATTGCAATGTTGTTAGTATGAATTCCTTGAATATCTATGATGCTAATGATATGCAAAGCCACAAGCTTGGGGAAGCTATGTTTGATGAAGATGATATTTTTTGTCCCCCAAGTTTTGATGAGCAAATTTATTATGATGAAAGCATGCCTCCTATCTATGATGACTATTGTGATGACACGTATGCTTTAAAGAATAATAATAACATAGAACCTTGTCATCTTGAT
>NC_053026.1:545177428-545194226 GCF_003073215.2 Triticum urartu
AAGCCCGCCTCGACAGAGACAGCGGTCATACAGACCCAGCCACAGAGCAGGGTGAGCCGGCGATCGATGAACATGGCATCGAGCAACCGTCCGAACAAGGCAACTTGGATAAACAAACCGCACAACCCGTCGCGAAGAACGGACGACCTCACGCCGGACAAGTTCCTGGAGCAGAAGAACCTCCACAAAAGGCTCGTCGCCACTGCGCGTAGCCTGAAAAAGCAGAAGCGGAAGCTCAAAACTGCGGAAGATGCACTCAGAATCAGGTGGAGCAAAGTACTCAACACCGCAGACAAATACGGCGACAGTCGCCACACAAAAAGCTACCCGAAGCGAAAGCTCCTGCCTGAATTTGATGAGGAGGCCTTAGAACCTCCGCAATCAACAAATAAGGAAGCCACCCGGTCGGATAAACGACCCCATGGCCAATATAGAGCGGCAAGAGGCGCCGCACACAAGCCAGCACGCGACCCACTCAAGGATTCGCATCAAAAAGATGGCCCAGCCAGATCTATCTACGGGCCAAGAAAGCAAGCTTTAGTAAGCAATGCAACACAACAAACATCCGAACACTACGGCACACCCAAATACAGGGGTGCCGCACACCCCCTATGTTTCACCGATGAGGTGCTGGACCATGAATTTCCAGCGGGATTCAAGCCCGTAAACATAGAGGAACGACAGACCCTGGAGTCTGGATTGAGGACTATATCCTCCATATCCATATGGCCAGAGGAGACGACCTCCACGCCATAAAATACTTACCCCTCAAGCTCAAAGGGCCAGCCCGGCATTGGCTTAAAGGCCTTCCCGAAAACACCATTGGAAGTTGGGAAGAGCTCGAGGATGCTTTTCGGCAAATTTTCAAGGGACCTATGTCCGGCCTCCGGATGCAGACGATTTAAGTCATATAACTCAACAGCCCGGAGAGTCAGCCCGAAACTCTGGAACAGATTTCTTACTAAAAAAAACCAGATAGTCGACTGTCCGGACGCCGAAGCCTTAGCGGCTTTCAAACACAGCGTTCAAGACGAATGGCTTGCCAGACACCTCAGCCAAGAAAAGCCAAGAACAATGGCCGCATTAACAAGCCTCATGACCCGCTTTTGCGCGGGAGAGGACAGCTGGTTGGCAAGATGCAGCACCAGCGACCCAAGTACATCCGAAGTCAGGAGAAAAACGGAAACCGCGTCGCAGCAAGGACCAGCGCCGGAATAAGGGAAACAGCCCGAAGAGCACGGCAGTCAACACCGGATTCAAAAGCTCTCGGCAGGGTCAGAAAAAGCTGCCCCTCAAGGATAACAGGGACGAGCTATCTAGCCTAAACAAAATCTTGGACAAAATATGTCAAATCACAGCACTCCCGGGAAGCCTGCAAACCATACCCACAGAGAATGTTGGGTCTTCAAGCAATCCGGCAAACTCAACGCCGAACACAAGGGGCTCGATACACCAAGTGAGGACGATGACGAACCCCACAAGCAGAGCACCGGGAAACAAAAGAATTTCCCACAAGAAGTCAAAACAGTAAACTTACTTCACGTGACAAAAGGGAAAAACAAGTGGCGCCTATAGAGATACGCGCCATGCGGCCTATCACAAAGGAGTCTCGCCACTGGTTGTTAAAACCGATCACCTTCGACCATCAGGATTACTCCGGAAGTATCCGGAACGCAGGTTGGACTGCCTTGGTATTAGATCCGATAATCGACGGATTCCACTTTACACAAGTCCTGATGGACGGCGGCAGTGGTCTAAACCTGCTATATCAGGACACAGTCCGCAAAATGGGGATGGACCCAACAAAAATTCGCCATAGCAACACTTCCTTTAAAGGAGTAACGCCAGGCCCGGATGCCCATTGCACGGGTTCTCTCCTGCTAGAAGTAATGTTCGGTTCCCCCGATAACTTCCGCCGCGAAAAGCTAACCTTCCACATCGCCCCATTTTCAAGTGGCTATCAAGCACTACTGGGACGCATGAAGCTTTCGCCCGCTTTAACGCAATACCGCATTATGCATCTCTCACGCTTAAGATGCCCGGCCCACGAGGCATCATCTCACTAAAGGGAAACATTGAATGTCTCCTCGCGCGCAGAAGACTATACGGCTGCCTTGACAGCCACACATTAAAACAGCTTCACCAACAAAAGCATCTAACAGGTCATTAAGACCACGGACACGGCTAGGCGAGTCGGAGCAAACTTATAATTGATAAAGGTTTTTGTAGCCGTACACCCCTATACAAGGGGCTCCGCATATGTAAAATAAGCGACAATAAGGCTCAATTTTCCCCATCTTGAATTATACTTTGTTTACTTAGTACAACATATATTTCGCACGGCTATTCTTCTTTCAACTAAGTTCCTCTCTTTTACAGATGAACACCGTGCTACACCCGTCCAGGACACGGCGCAACGGAGACACAGGCGCAGACGTGCAGCAGGGACCCGTCCCAAGGATTCTCTTTAGATTAAGACCCTGCGTAAACCTTTTTCACTGTCTCTTGTTGATGCACATCCCCCGGATTCATAGTATAACCGAGGGGGAGGCTGGCGTCTTGGCATATGGCCACGTCAGAATTTCGCACGTACCTGGACACTAGGGGCTTATTATCATGGGCACTGCTCAGCCCGTTTTTATAAAGACCGAATACCTTAGGGAGTGTTCGGCGTCGCGAGTTTGGCCTTATATGCATCAGCTCCGAATCATGTCTTTGGTCAAATGTTGGGTTTGCCCGTCTCCTGTGTTTTGCTGCCTTACGTTCCGTTCTATCGGCTAAGGCGGCACCAGGAGAACTACTTCGATTGTGCCCCGATTCAGCCAGGTGAGCACCTCAGTAGAGAAAGCCGAAAACTGACTGTCATGATATAGCGTGAGACTGGTCAACCACTCGATGACCTATCGGAGTCTTCGGGATTCCTCCGCATTAACGAAGGGCCGTTTCCCGGTCAGGCACACACGCGCCCCGAGTTCGGGTGAGCGTGGCGCCACCAGGGGCTATATAGTAGCCCCCCTGTCAAACTCCTATGGCTAAGTGAAAGTGTTCAAGCATTATAGTCCGATTGCCTAGTTCGCTGCACTATCACCTCCTTCATGGACCAAGACGTTGGATCAAGTGTGAGAATGCGCCTTCTGCGAACACCCCCGCATTATATGCGTGGGGGTTGAAGCCGACGACTGCCATCTTTCAGATTATATACACATATACCTCAACGACCGCACAGGAGGCATTATAATACTTGTAGGCACAAGTATAAAAAGCTTCTAAAATTCATCAAAATATTGTTTTACAATAATACACGTTATTCGAACATAATATCCTTCGAGCACTGCGTCTCTATTAAACGAGCGCCTTGCAGAACTTCCTGAAAATAGTGCTCAGCAGGTATTCGGCCTCCGTCCGAATCTTGGGATGCAACAGTGGCGTCCTCCATCTCCGCCCAGTATGTCTTGACACGGGCAAGGGCCATCTGCGCACCCTCTATGCATGCTCACCTCTTCATCGCATTGATATGCGGCACGGCACCAAGGAACTGTTGCACCAAGCTAAAATCACTATTCAGCTTTGGCCTTTCCGGCCACAGATGATTAACGACATCCTTCATGGCGAGTCCGGACAACCTATTCAGTTCGGCCCATTCGGCCAAACGATCGGTCAACGGAAGTGGACGCTCCGGATTGTTGAATTGTGACCAGAAGAGCTTCTCCACTTCGCTATCTTTCTGATCTCGGAAATGTTCGGCCGCATCAGCGGCACTCGCAGCTAAATCCAGATATGCGTCCGCTGAACTCCACATCCGGTCCAATGGAGCGTATTTAGGATCTCTGAACTTCATCCGTAGCATAAAGGGCTTTCCATCCACGATATCTCCAGCCTGACGCAGCTCCTCCTTCATCGCTCTCATCGCAGAACGAGCATCCTTGGCCGCTGTAGTGGCCTTCTCCAGGTCTGTCCGCTCCGCCCGATCTTCTTTTTCAAGAAGCTTGCAGCGGTCAGCAGCGTTCTTTAACTTCACAGCCATTTCGGCCATTCCTTCTTGCTTCGGCAATGAGCAACCTATTCGGTTTTCAGCTCTTCAATTGCCTTTACGGCAGTCGCATCACTTCTCCTGGCTTGCTCCTTGGCTCGGGCAAGTTCCGCCCGAAGGTTCTCCATGGCAGCGGCCCCATCTGCATCAAGCGCACACGATGTAAGATACTGGCATCAAGCTCCTCTTACCAGGTGTCTCCGGAGAAATTACATACCTTGTGCCTCGTCAAGCCGCTTGTTGACAAGCGCGATGTCGGCATCTGCCATGTCAAGTTGCCGCGTTAGCTCGGCAAATTCATCAGTCTGGCTGGCCACCGACACTTCGCCACCTACATAGGAAGGCGGCAAAATTACACCTGGGACTATGATCCTCTGCGTGCTGTCGTCTTCGACAACACACAGAGTCTCAGGGGCTACTATCTACACAGGGCGCATCTTATATGCGAACTGTCAAAAGGTCATCCTACCTCAAAACTGGTACCTCAAAACCTGTCAGTAAACTCCTGACGGCCTCATGCAACCCGCTTTCCGCGGACGAAATCCTTTCAATTACCGTACCCATCAACGTACAGTGTTCCTCTGAGATAGACGCTCGCCCTAACAGATCCTTCAGTTCATCCGAATGAGCACCAGGCGGTGCCGGACTCGTTCGATGGCCTTTTTCAAAGACCGAACACGGATGGCCTTGGGGGGCCATATAACTCCCTTCTGGCCCTGCCAGATTCGGAGAAACCCTCCGCGACGATACCTCAGGATCGCCCGCCTCGTAAGACGGTATGGTAAGGGGAGGCGTTCCGCTCTCCATCATCTCCGAAAGAAGATCCCCCGAAGATGAGCTCTGCTGAGAAGGGCTGAGATCCGAACTATAAGGTAAAATTTCGGTTATTTTCCTCAGAGATAAAACAAGGATTTCTCTCATTTTAAACCTCCCCTCTCTACTTATGGCTCGGTGGAGGGCTGATCCCCTTGAGGGCATAGTACGGCCGAGGTATTCCCCGGCACAGGACCCTCTGGCGAAGATTTCTTCCCCCGCTTTGAGACCATGGACTCCGGGTCTTCAGAGGCAGTCCTCTTCCTCCCCTGAGTGGAGGAATTTTCGATTCCTCCTTTCCAGACAGCCTCCTTCGGGGAGGCAGCAGCTTATTTGTCCCCCTCTTCGCTTTCTTCCGAAGACACGATCTCCAGCATCCTGGTTAACACAGGATCCGGCGAGGTCTCGGGAAGGGGGGCCGGACACCTGATTAACTTCGCCTTCGCTACCCACTCCTGTTTCAAAGACAACTCTTGTAAGGGTGATGTTGTGATAAATGAATGGATGGTGTGTCCGGGCACAGGGCTACTTACTTGAGTATCCGGACGATTGCAGCTCAGACCTGCGTCCTCCGTAGAATCCGGACACATACTTGTGGTCCGAAGAACAATTTGTACATCTCCACGGGCGTCATGCCAAGAAAATGTTGGAGAACTCATGGTCCCTCCGGGTTGAACTCCCACAGGCGGAGGGGGCGATGTTGGCAGGGCAGAACTCGGCGAATTAACATAACATGCGTCACAACGACCAGACTGATGTCTCTTTCTAGGAGATCTCGGATGCGGCCTTGCAACAGGGGCATGTCCTTTGCCAACCCCCAGTCCAGCCCCTTATTGATCCATGACGCCAGTCGTGGCGGAGGACCCGAGCGGAAAGCAGGTGGCGCCACCCACTTGGTGCTCCTAGGAGCTGTGATATAAAACCACTCTTGTTTCCATAAGCTGAACTCCTCTTGAAAAGAGCCCTCGGGCCATGGAGCATCAGCATTCTTGCTTATAACAGCGCCTCCGCACTCCGCGTGCTGTCCCTCGATCATCTTTGGCTCTACTTTAAAGGCCTTAAGACACAGTCCGAAGTGAGGAGTAATACGGAGGAAGGCTTTGCACACAACAATGAACGATGAGATGTGGAGGATGGACTCCGGAGCTAAGTCGTGAAATTCCAGCCCATAATAAAAAATGAGCCCCCTCACGAAGGGATCCGTCGCGAAGCCTAGCCCTCGGAGGAAGTGAGACACGAACACTACGCTCTCACCAGGCTTCGGAGTAGGGATAACCCGCCCGTGGGCGGGAAGCCTATGCGAGATTTTGCCGGTCAAAAACCTGGCCTTTCTCAACTTTAGCACATCTTCCTCTGTGACGGAGGAAGGCATCCATCGGCCTCGAAGGTCGGAGCCGGACATTGTCGAAGGTCTGAAGCACCTAAAATCTAGGACCTTGGGTGATTGGAACTCGAGGCGAAGGGCGAATTTGATTGAGATCAAAAGAAAGGAGTAAGGCCTTGGTCTATTTATAAGAGGTTGAATTCCAAGAGCCCTCCCCGTGACCGTTTGGGACTCGCCTTTGATCGAGGAGGCATACCAACGGGCACGACTGGGTAAACCACGTACGTATTGATGAGAATCCCGTAAATAAAGGGGACATGATCTCTGCTTCGACAAGACGTGCCAAGGAAACCGCCTCGCAAAACACGCTGAGGTGGGACAGTAAAGACGGTTCAAATAAAGGCTTGGCTGTGGTGTGATGACACGCTACGGAATACGTCTGCAGATTAGATTTGTGTAAATATTATTCTCTCTACGACAATATGTGGAACTTATTTTGCAGACCCGGACACTATCCTTGTGTTCGAAATCTTCTATGAAGTATTCGGAGGAGGAACCTGCCTTGCAATGCCGAAGACAATCTGCGTGCCGGACTCGTCGTCATTGAAGCCTGGTTCAGGGGCTACTGAGGGAGTCCTGGATTAGGGGGTGTCCGGATAGCCGTACTATAACCTTTGGTCGGACTCTTGGACTATGAAGATACAAGATTGAAGGCTTCGTCCCGTGTCCGGATGGGACTTTCCTTGGCGTGGAAGGCAAGCTTGGCAATATGGATATGTAGATCTCCTCCCATTGTAACCGACTCTGTGTAACCCTAGCCCTCTCCGGTGTCTATATAAACCGGAGGGTTTTAGTCCATAGGACGAACAACAATCATACCATAGGCTAGCTTCTAGGGTTTAGCCTCTCTGATCTCGTGGTAGATCTACTCTTGTACTACCCATATCATCAATATTAATCAAGCAGGAGTAGGGTTTTACCTCCATCGAGGGGGCCCGAACCTGGGTAAAAACATTGTGTCCCTTGTCTCCTGTTACCATCCGCCTAGACGCACAGTTCGGGACCCCCTACCCGAGATCCGCTGGTTTTGACACCGATTGGTTTATGGTAAAGCATGTCACTTACCTCTCGAATTAGAACATAAGGCATATTGGGCATTAAAGAGCTCAACTATGATTTCAAACTTGCTGGTGAGAAGAGGTTATTGACATTAGCTCACTTGATGAATGGAGAACCCAAGCCTATGAAAATGCCAAGTTGTTTAAAGAAAAAGTTAAAAGATGGCATGACAAAGGATACAAAAGCGTGAGTTTAATGTAGGTGATTATGTATTGCTATACAACTCTCGTTTAAGATTTTTTTGCAGGAAAACTTCTCTCTAAATGGGAAGGCCCTTACGTCATTCGAGGAGGTCTATCGTTCCGGTGCCATAAAAATCAACAACTTCGAAGGCACAAATCCGAGGGTGGTGAACGGTCAAAGAATCAAACATTATATCTCAGGTAATCCCATAAATGTTGAAACTAATGTTATTGAAACCGTAACCCCGGAGGAATACATAAGGGACACTTTCGGAACGTTTCAGACTCCGAAAAGGAATAGGTACGTGGTACGGTAAGTAAACCGACTCCAAAACAGTTCTAATGGCAATTTTTCTCCGTTTTGGAATATTTAAGAAAATAGGAAAATAAGAAGCAGAACGGAAAGGACACGAGGCTTCCACGAGGGTGGAGGGCGCGCCCTACCCCCCTGGGCATGCCCCCTGCCTCGTGGGCAGTGAGGGAGTCCTGGATTAGGTGGTCCTCGGACAGCCGGACTATATACTTTGGCCAGACTGTTGGATTATGAAGATACAACATTGAAGACTTCGTATCGTGTCCGGGTGGGACTCTCCTTTGCGTGGAAGGCAAGCTTGGTAATTCGGATATGTAGATCTCCTCCCTTGTAACTGACTCTGTCTAACCCTAGCCCCCCGGTGTCTATATAAACCGAAGGGTTTTAGTCCGTAGGACAACAACAATCAGACCATAGGCTAGCTTCTAGGGTTTAGCCTCTCCGATCTCGTGGTAGATCAACTCTTGTAATACTCATATCATCAAGATAAATCAAGCAGGAAGTAGGGTATTACCTCCATCGAGAGGGCCCGAACCTAGGTAAACATTGTGTCCCCCGCCTCCTGTTACCATCCACCTTAGACGCACAGTTCGGGACCCCCTACCCGAGATCCGCCGGTTTTGACACCGACATTGGTGCTTTCATTGAGAGTTCCACTGTGTCATCACCATAAGGCGTGATGGCTCCTTCGATCATCGGCAACAATGCGATCCAGGGTGAGGTTTTCCTCCCTGGACAGATCTTCATATTCGGCGGCTTCGTACTACGGGCCAACTCGCTCGGGCATCTAGAGCAGATCGAGAGCTACGCCCCTGGCCATCAGGTCAGGTTTGGAAGCTTGAACTATACCGCTGACATCCGCGGAGACTTGATCTTCGACGGATTCGAACCCATGTCAGGTGCGCCACACAGTCACGATGAGCATGATTTAGCTCTACCATCGGACAGTGTTCGGGAGATCACACCTGTAACTACTCCGGCCCTCAATCCGGAACAGATCGCGCCATCCGAGGACGGGTTGATGGACCCCGCCACAGAGGCCGCACAATCAGCGGCGATAGAGCCGAATACTGACTTCACCTCCCATGAGACCTGTGTTGTCGTACACGCGGATTCATCCCCGGCCACAGACTCCGAACCGCTCGCGTCCGTGCCCATCCAATCCGATTGGGCACCGATCATGGAGTTCACCTCCGCAGATATCTTTCAGCAATCGCCCCTAGGCGACGTGCTAAACTCATTACGGTCTCTCTCCTTGTCAGGAGACCCTTGGCCGAACTATGTCCGGTTCGAGTGGGAAGCGGACGGCGAAGAAATTCGTTCCCCACCCACCACCCACTTAGTAGCCACCGTCGACGACCTAACCGACATGCTCGACTTCGACTGCCAAGACATCGACGGTATGGACGACGATGCGGGAGACGAACAGGAACCACCGCCCACAGGGCGCTGGACTGCCACCTCATCGTATGATATATACATGGTGGACACCCCCAAAGAAAGCGATGGCAATAAGGCAACGGAGGATAATCCCTCCGAGAAGCAATCCAAGAACCAGCGTCATCGGCGCCGCTCTAAGCCCTGCCATAGCAAAAACAGCGATACCGGCACAGGAGAAAATAACGCGGCAAATAGTGCCGAAGACGAAGACAATCCCCTCCAGCCAGGCTTTGAGCAGGAGGACGGGCAAGCCAGCCCTAAGGAACAGGCAGCAGACGGAGAATCAGAGGATGAAATTACATGCCTCTCTCCGAAGACGAGGTGAGCCTCGACGACACAGAATTTATCATGCCTGAGGATCCCGTTGAACAGGAGCGATTGAAGCGCCGGCGTATTGCCACAGCAAAAAGCCTGAAGAAAAAGCAACAACAGCTTCAAGCTGAGCAAGATCTGCTAGCGGATAGATGGACTGAGGTCCTGGCAGCCGAGGAACACAAACTCGAACGCCCAATCAAAAGTTACCCAAAGCGTAGGCTGCTACCCCAACTTGAAGAGGAAGCATTAAAGCCTGCGCTTCCAGCGTATGATGCGGCAGACCGACCACCTCGTGGCCGGGACAAAATGGCATCTAAGCCCAAAGTCCAGCCCGCACCCCGTCACCAGTCAAACAAAAATAGCAAGGCCCGGGGTAACACGCACGACCTGCGAGACGTATTGGAAAACAAAGCAGGACACAAAAGATCGATCTTCGGATCACGAGGGCGTGCCCCAACACATGACAACGACCGTCATGCCGGATATACCAAAAGCAAATCCGGCCGGGCCGAACACAGCAGACAAGACTCGTATGAAATGCCTCGTGACATAGCCCGACATAGAGGCGCCGCACACCCCCTATGCTTCACTAATGAAGTAATGGAACATGAATTCCTAGATGGGTTAAACCCGTGAATATTGAATCATACGATGGTACTACTGACCCCGTGATATGGATAGAGGATTTCTTCCTCCACATTCACATGGCTCGCGGGGATGATCTACACGCCATCAAGTACCTCCCATTGAAACTCAAAGGACCAGCTCGGCATTGGCTAAATAGCTTGCCAGCAAACTCCATCAGAAGTTGGGAGAACCTGGCAAACACATTCCTGGACAACTTCCAGGGCACTTATGTGTGACCACCGGATGCTGATGATTTAAGTCACATAATCCAATAGCCCAGAGAGTCAGCCATGAAATTTTGGACTCGGTTCCTAACCAAAAAGAACCAAACTATGGACTGCCCGGATGTCGAAGCCCTAGCGGCCTTTAAGCCTAACATCCGTGACGAGTGGCTCGCCAGACATCTCGGCCAAGAGAAGCCAAAGTCCATGGCAGCCCTCACAACACTCATGACCCGCTTCTGCGTGGGGGAGGATAGCTGGTTGGCCCGTAGCAACAACACAGCAAGCAACCCTGGCACATCGGAGGCCAGAGACAACAACGACAAGCCACGTCGCAATAGATACAAGCGCCACAACAATGACGATAACGCCGAAGACACATTAGTCAATGCCGGATTCAGTGTCTCTAAATCCGGTCAGCGGAAAAAGCCGTTCAAAAGAAACAATTCGGGCCCGTCCAGTTTGGACCGCATACTCGACCGCTCGTGTCAAATTCACGGCACCCCCGATAAGCCAGCCAACCACACCAAGAGAGAATGCTTGGTGTTCAAACAGGCCGGCAAGTTGAATGCCAAAAGCAAGGAAAAGGGGCTGCATAGCGACAACAAGGAGGAGCCCCGGCCGCCGAACACAGGAAGACAGAAGAAATTTCCTCCCCAAGTGAAAACGGTGAACATGATATACGCAACCCATATCCCCAAGCGGGAACGGAAGCGTGCACTCAGGGACGTCTACGCGATGGAGCCAGTCGCCCCAAAGTTCAACCCTTGGTCTTCCTGTCTGATCACTTTTGATCGCAAGGACCACCCCACTAGTATCCGTCATGGCGGTTCTGCCGCATTGGTCCTTGATCCTATCATTGACGGATTCCACCTCACTCGAGTCCTTATGGACGGTGGCAGCAGCCTGAACCTCCTTTATCAGGATACGGTGCGCAAAATGGTATAGACCCCTTGAGGATCAAATCCACAAGAACTACCTTCAAAGGTGTCATACCAGGTGTAGAGGCCTGTTGCACAGGCTCAATCACACTGGAAGTGGTCTTCAGCTCTCCGGATAACTTCTGAAGCGAAGAGTTGATCTTCGATATCGTCCCCTTCCACAGTGGCTATCACGCACTACTCGGACGAACCACATTCGCTAGATTCAGTGCGGTACCGCATTATGCATACCTCAAGCTCAAAATGCCAGGACCTTGCGGGGTTATAACAGTTAATGAAAACACAGAACGCTCGCTCCACATGGAGGATCACACTGCGGCCCTTGCAGCAGAAGTGCAAAGCAGCCTTTTGAGGCAAACCGCCAATTCAGCGACAAGGTCCACAGACACATTCAAGCGAGTCCAGAATAACCTGCAATAGGATCACCAGGCGCGTTCAGAGCTCGCCTAGCAATTCGGCCTCCGTCCTAGTCCCAGTCAAGCAACGAAATTTGCGCCACGCGTACATAACTATGCACTAAAGATACAAGGGGTATAGGAGGAGGCACGGCTATGGAACGTCCCACTATGCGGTTCAACTGCCTCAGGACCAGTATATCTTTATCACTTTCTTCCTTTCAGGACCCTATTCTCTGGAGGCCCTCTCCGATAGCTAGATCGTCGGACCCATCACGGGAGGGAAGCACCAAGGGAGCAAGAAGCTTTGGCGTACAAGGGAATCCCCAGGTGGTCTCTCATAACGATCGGTATACCTGTTTTACATACCCGCACGCAGCTCGCCCTTGGATCGGACATGTCAGATAGTCCCATTTTTGCTTATTGTACTACTTATGCACACATGCTTTGACGTATCCTCTAAATAACAATGCACATCGTCAGCTTATTATTGCATTTCTTCATCCCCTTTTTTTCTTTTTTTCCTTGTTTGTTTATTCACGACAAGTTGCTGCCGTACATTCTGGTACGTTCAGTACGCCAGGGGCTTCAGTGTACCCCATAACACGACAAGAAAAGTCTGAACACTTTCGACAGTGTGGCCCCCCGAACTTATAGCATTATGTACATCAGCTCCGAATCATGTCTTGGGTCAATAGTTGGGTTTGCCCGGCTCCCATGTTTTGGTGCCTTACGTTCCGCTATATCGGCTAAGGTAGCACTAGGAGAACTACTGCGATTGTGTCTCGGTTCTTTCGGATGAGCACCTCAGTAGAGAAAGCCGAAAACTGACTATCATGATAAGGCGAGAGATGGTCGCTGTTCGAGAGGTCCCAGATCCCTAAATATTTTTTCTGCTTCAGGCGAGGAGTCGGCCTTGTCCGATTTAGGCGTTCATAGCGCCCCAAGTTCGGCCTTCCGAATACTAGGGGCTTCGCCAAATATCATGATAAAGCTTTATAGTCTGATTGCCTGGTTCGTTGTGCTGAACACCTCCCTCGAAGGACCCAAAATTGGGATAGAGAGTGATCATATTTATCCCGAACACCTCAGTACTAGCTACATGAGGGCAGAAGCAGACGACTAGCCAACTCTCAGATTTTATAAAACGGCCGCACAGAAGGTAATATTTTAAATCAACAAGCGTTATATAGCGCACATGAACTCATTTTCATATCACAGGATCACATGAGTACATTCATTCAAATATTACATCCTTAGAACATTCCTCCGCCACAAGGCGGGCACCCTTCAGGACACTGTCATAATACTTTTAGGGGCGGCGATGCTCCTTGCCCTCCGGCGGCCCCTCCTTCACCAGCTTCTCGGCGTCCATCTTTGCCCAGTGCACTTTCGCTCGGGCCAAAGCCCTGCGCGCACCCTCAATGCAGACGGACCGCTTTCTGACTTCAAGCTGTGGGCAGGCATTCACAAGCCGCCTCACCAGGCCGAAGTAGCTGCCAGGCAGGGGCTCGCCAGGCCACATCCGGACTATGAGGCCCTTCATGGCCTGTTCGGCCGCCTTGGGAAGCTCGACCAGTTGCTTCAACTGGTCGCTCAAGGGCACCGGATATTCAGTCCTAGTATACTGAGACTAGAACAACTTCTCCGTCGAGCTCCCTTCCTCGGCCTGGTAAAATCCCGCGGCATCGGACACACTGCGGGGAAGATCTACGAATGCCCCTGGAGAGCTCCAAACTCGGGTAAGTAAAAGGAAAGTTTCCTTCACATGCTTGCTTTGCATAATGAATTCCTTACCCGCCGCTATCTTCTGGACCACCTGAAGCTCCTGGAGGGCCTTGTGGGCTTCGGCCTTGGCAGCTTTTGCGTTTTCAAGGGCCTTCGCAAGCTCAAACCCTTGTGTCTTGATAACCCAAGTATAGGGGATCGCAACGGTTTTCGATAAGTAAGAGTATCGAACCCAACGAGGAGCTAAAGGTAGAACAAATATTCCCTCAAGTTCTATCGACCACCGATACAACTCTACGAACGCTTGACATTCGCTTTACCTAGAACAAGTATGAAACTAGAAGTACTTTGTAGGTGTTGTTGGATAGGTTTGCAAGATAATAAAGAGCAAGTAAATAAAAGGTAGGGGCTGTTGTAAGTAAAGAAGCAATAAAGTAAATATAGCGAGTGTGGTAAAGTGGTGGTAGGAGTTGTGAAATTGCCCCTAAGCAATTGACTACTTTACTAGACAAATAACAAGTATTATATGGGAGAGGCCACTACTAGCATGTCATCCCTGACCTGGAATTCTATGCACTTATGTTTGGAACTATTAGAAAGCATCCGCAACTACTAATATTCATTAAGGCAAAACCCAGCCATAGCATTAAGATATATTAGTCCCCCTTCAATCCCGTATGCATCAATTTCTATGCTAGGTTGAAGCTTCTGTCACTCTTGCCCTCCAATACATATTCCTATCAACATACAACTAACCCTATGGCATGGTCCACGCGCGCAATCATATGATGGGCACCAAAGGACAGCAACATAACCACAAGAAAATTAAATCAATCATAGCAATTCATCAACCACCGATAGGACAACGAAAATCTACTCAGACATCATAGGATGGCAACACATCATTGGATAATAATCTGAAGCATAAAGCACCATGTTAAGTTGTAACATCCCAAATTTTCAATTTGGAATGTTATACACTAGATCATCATGCATAACATATTTTCTTGCATCTTGGCCGATCCTAGAATTTCACGCAACTCAAGGACCCTCGGAGAGAGTTGGAGATTTCGTTATTTTCATATTTGAGAGTTTCTCAAATTTTGAAAAGAGGATCGTTTGATTTATTTGTTTTATCTTCAATAAATTTTCCGGTGTCAAAATATGAGAGAGGGAATAATATGACTTTCCCAAAATTTAGGAAAATGAAGATTTAATAAATAGATCAATTTTTGTTTGCCGGAGTTTTATTTGCATTTTATTTGGATAGGGAAAAATGCGCGTTTTCGAAAATTGCATTTTAGGTCCGGAGAAAAGTTCATTTTGTTCGGCTCATTTTTAGGAGTCGGGGAAAATTTACTTTAGATTTTTCGGAGTTCGTTTAGATCTCTTTTTGTTTTTTTTCTCTGCGCGCGGAAACTATTTATAAAAAAAAACAAAAAAAAACTGGAGCAGGCCGGCCAGGCCAAGGCCCAGCCGGGCCGAAGGCCACCGCGCCCCAGGCCACCGCGGCCTAGCGCCAGGCGCCAGGGAGCCGGCGCCGCCGCCTCTTGCTCTACGAATCCTTTTAGGATTCTAGGGTAGCCCTTGCCCCTTTTTCCTTTGTTTCGTTATTCCTAGTCCTACTCCGTTTATTCTTTCCTATTCCTAGTCTAATTCCTTGCCCTCTACCCCAAGTAAACCCCTCCCCTCCCCAATATAAATACCCAAGCACCCCCCCTCTAAACATCAAATCAAAGCCCCTCTCCTCCACACCGCACCTTGCCACCCACGCCGCGCCGCCGCACCACCTCACCCGCGCCGCCGCCGCACCTTGCCGCCGCCGCCCCACGCCCACGCCGCCGGAGCCCCTCACCGGAGACCTCGCCGGAGGTAGCCCCACGCTACATCTATTCTTTTTCTCGGATCGTTTTCTTCTAATCGTTCCGATTCTTTTCTTCTCTAAACCGTTCCGGTTTTCTAGATCGGTTTTTCGTTCTGGTTTTCTTCTCCGAAACCCTAGATCGGATTCGTTTTCTTTTCCGATTTAGTTGCCTTTGGACCGTTCGCCGGACCGTTCGTCCTAACGAACGTGATCACCGGATTCTTCTAGGTTAACGACGTCCGTTCGTTTAACCGTTCTTCTTTTTCTTCTCGTCGGATTTATTCCGCGATCGCGATCTCAGATCCGATCTTCGTTCTAGTCTTTCTTCTTTCTTTCGCTCGTTTATCGGAATCAGGTGATTCAAGCGCCTGGAGTTTCGTCTCGAAACCGCCGTTCCGTCTAATCAACTTGAACAAGCTTTTGCCCATAAAATTTGACCTAGTTTCAACTTGCTAGAACCGAGTTGTTTTCTTCCGCCGTTTGTTTTCCGTTTCTTTGTTCGGTTCGTTCTTCTTTGCAACCGGAGTTCTTAAATTGAACTTTCTGGTTCGTTCTCTTGTTCGAGTTTTACCTGTGCATTAGATGAGTACTTATTGTGTGCTTGTTGTTTGTCTGCGATAGATTACCCGGATTGCGCCGCTTGTTACTTCGAAACCTAGGACTCGCGGATCATCAGCAAGGCAAGTAACACTTTGATCATACCTTTTCTACAACCCATGTTTTATTGCATTAGATCAATCCTCACACATTGCATGATTATGATCTAATTAAATTGTGGGATGGGAAGTAGATGAGGTAGTACCTATTACCTGTATTACTATGAAACCTTTGGGAGTTACTTCTACGTTTGCTTATTATTATGCCATGCTATGCTAGTAGACGTGGATTGGGTGAGTGATATCCATGACAGATGTGAGATTGGTTAATTTTAATGGTTTATCTAAGGTGGCAACCTAACACACATCTGGGTGGATTGAGGCACCTGATGTCTATCAGGACTTGCCTGTTTTTTTTGGACCGCCACCCAGGCTCAAAGGGATCATAAGATCTTTCATGCTAGAAACTTCCGTGTGCAGCCACAAGCCACTATGGGCTCTGGCATAGTTGACTAAGTTGTGCGAAACTCTTACGGGGTGGACTAGCAGATGTAGGGGTGTAGGTGGTACCGGTCTACCCCACATGTAAGGTGCTAGCGCTTCTGAAAGACTGTGTCTCGGTCATCGTCTTCTCAAACACCATGTAGTGCGAGAAAACAAACGGAGGCGATCGAGTCTTGTGGGGAAACGTGCGCAAACCTCTACAGAGTGTACAAACTAATCATGATTAGCCGTGCCCCCGGTTATGGACATCTTGAGTATCTAGTACTTGAATATCATTGTGAATCTCAACATGTTACTTCTAATTAATGTTCTTGGGTTTTAATTACTTTTAATTGGGATTGAGAATGCTGTCAACCATTCTCAATGTTTCACAACCACCATGATAG
>NC_053026.1:545195226-545214539 GCF_003073215.2 Triticum urartu
CTATGCATTCCAGCTAGCTCCGTTCGTCTTTTGTTGTTGCAGGAGGCGCATGGAGGAGGATTAATGGGACACTTTGGCGTCAAGAAGACGGAGGATATACTTGCTACACATTTCTTTTGGCCCAAGATGATACGGGATGTTGAGCGTTTTGTTGCTCGCTGCACTACATGTCAAAGAGCTAAGTCACGACTCAATCCTCATGGTTTATATATGCCTTTGCCTATACCTAGTGTTCCTTGGGAGGATATATCTATGGACTTTGTTTTAGGTTTACCTCGAACAAAGAAGGGGAGGGATAGCATATTTGTTGTCGTGGATAGTTCTCGAAAATGGCACACTTTATACCATGTCATAAAAGCGATGATGCTGTTAATGTTGCTGATTTGTTCTTTCGTGAAATTATTCGCTTACATGGTGTGCCAAATACTATTGTTTCAGATCGTGATACTAAATTTCTTAGCCACTTTTGGAGATGTTTATGGGCTAAGTTGGGGACTAAGCTACTTTTTAGTACTACTTGTCACCCCCAAACTGATGGACAAACTGATGTAGTCAATAGTACATTGTCTACTATGCTTAGGGCTGTTTTGAAGAATAACAAGAAAATGTGGGAAGAATGCTTGCCTCATATTGAATTTGCTTATAATCGTTCATTGCATTCTACTACTAAGATGTGCCCTTTTGAAATTGTGTATGGTTTCCTACCTCGTGCACCTATTGATTTGTTGCCTCTTCCATCTTCAGAGAAGGTTAATTTTGATGCTAAAGAACGTTCTGAATTGATTTTAAAAATGCATGAGTTAACTAAGGAAAACATTGAGCGTATGAATGCTAAATATAAACTTGCTGGAGATAAGGGTAGAAAACATGTTGTGTTTGCGCCTGGAGATCTTGTTTGGTTACATTTGCGTAAAGATAGATTTCCTAATCTGCGCAAATCAAAGCTAATGCCACGTGCTGATGGTCCTTTTAAGGTGTTAGAGAAAATAAATGATAATGCATATAAACTTGAGCTACCTATAGATTTTGGGGTTAGTCCCACTTTTAACATTGCAGATTTGAAGCCTTATTTGGGTGAGGAAGATGCGCTTCCGTCGAGGACGACTTCATTTCAAGAAGGGGAGGATGATGAGGACATCAATACCATTGTTACACCCACAGCCCCTACTGTTACATATACTGGACCAATTAGTAGAGCTCGCGCACGCCAATTAAATTACCAGGTACTTTCGTTTCTTGGTAATGATTCTAATGTTCATGAGATTATGATGCTGCGTAAATTGGATACATTTGTTTTGCTTACAAATGAAGGGCCTAGCTTGGAGAAGGATGAACATTGGAGCAAGAACACGCATGGAGTTGATGGCATGCGCAAGGGGATCAAGAACGGAGTTACAAGTGATGATTTCAGGACTTTGAAGCCGCCATAAGGAGTGCATGAAGCCTTGGACGAAATATACAAGATGCCACTTCATAATATTCGTCCATAGGCTATTCTAGGTGCTGCGTCACCTTATTAATGGGCCAGGCCCATGTAATTTCGAAATACTTAAGTATAGGCTATTTTTAGAGTCCATATGTGTGGGGAAACAAGAGTTAGGGTTGGTTTCGGACCCCACCCTCAAGGGCCACGAAATTCCCCCCTCTTCCTCCATATATACAACCCTTAGGGAGTCGTTTAGACTTTGGGGTTTTGTTTAGATTAAAAGTTCGCCATAGCTGCAACTTCACGTACTTCGTTTGTGTCCAACGACCAGACCAAGACGTCACAGAACCCCACCTTGATCAATAAAGCTTTCATCTAATATTCGCAATATCCAGATTGCAATCTCGGTTTCTTGCTTGTTCTTCGTTTGCTCGCAGGAAACAGGCCCTTGTGGTCAGGTTGATCGTGCTCCGGCGTGGTCAATAACCCCTCGGAGTTTGTTTAGCGATTGCTAAGGCACGACGTCCTCGCACGTTCGTAGTCGGATCGTCAAAGTCGACTTCCTCTAAAATGATAGCCACCATCTCATCGAAACATCGGGACACCTCGCCTCTATCAAGGTATGTGCAAAAATTCTGACGTGGCCACATGCCAAGACGCCAGCTTCCTCCTTGGTTATATCAGAAAGAAAAAACCAGGGGATGTGTAGCAACAAGAGACAGTAAAAAAGGTTTACGCAGGGTCTTAATCTAAAAAGAATCCTTTAGGATGGGTCCCTACTGCACGTCTGCGCCTGTGTCTCCGTTGTGCCGTATCCTGGACGGGCGCCGCACGATCTTCATCTGTAAAAGAGAGGAACTGAGTTGAAAACGGGTCATGCCGAAAAAAGTTTAAAATAAACAAAGTATAAAGTAAGATATATTGAGCTTTATTGTCTCTTATTGTATATGTGTGGAGCCCCTAGTGCGGGGTATATGGCTTCTAGGCCTGCATCAATGATGATTTTGCATCGAACTCGTCTATCCGCGTTCGTGGTCTTTATTGACCTATTTCAAAGTTTTCTGGCCGGTGAGGCCATTTTGCTGTGGGGCTGTCAAAGCGGCCGCACAGTCCTCCGCTTGGGGAGGCGCACTTTAGTGCTTCCCCTTCAAAGAGATGATGCCTCGTGGACCGGGCATCTTGAGCGTAAGAGATGCATAATGCGGTATTGCGTTAAAGCGAGCGAAAGCTTCACGTCCCAGTAATGCTTGATAGCGACTTGAGAATGGGACGATATGGAAGATCAGCTTTTCGCGGCGGAGGTTATCGGCAGAGCCGAATATCACTTCGAGCCGGAGAAAACCCATACAATGGGTGTCCGGACCAGGTATTACCCCTTGAAAGGAGGGATTGCTGCGGCGGATTCTTGCTGGGTTTATCCCCATGTGCTGGATTGTATCCTGATATATCAGGTTTAGTCCACTGCCGCCGTCCATAAGGACATTTGAAAACTGGAGTCCGCCAATTATTGGATCGAGTATCAAGGCAGTCCAGCCTACATCCTTGATATGCCTAGAATAATCTAGCTGATCGAAGATGGTCGGTTTTGACAACCAGTGGCAGGACCCTTTGGGGATGGGCCATGTGGTGCGTACCTTTACGGGTGCCGCACGTTTTGTTATGTGAAGTGAGTTCACTATTTTTACTTCTTGTGGGAAGTTCTTTTGTTTCCTGGTGCTCTGCTTTTGGGGTTCGTCCTCATCTTCGCTTGGTGTGTCGAGCCCCTTGTGTTCGGCATTGAGTCTGCCGGATTGTTTGAAAACCCAACAGTCTCTGTGGGTATGGTTAGCAGGCTTCCCGGGAGTACTGTGTATCTGACATATCCTGTCCAGGATTTTATTTAGGTTGGATGGATCGTCCCTGTTATCCTGGGGGGGCGATTTTTCCTGTTTTTGTCGTGAGCCTTTGAATCCGGCATTGACTGCCGTGCTCTTCGGACTTTTTTCCTTAGTCCAACGATAGTCCTTGCTGCATCGTGGTTTTCCATTTCCATCCCTAGTTTCAGATGTACTTGGGTCGCTGGGGCTGCACCTTGCCAACCAGCTGTCCTCCCCTGCACAAAAGCGGGTCATGAGGCTTGTTAGTGCGGCCATTGTTTTTGGCTTTTCTTGGCCGAGGTGTCTGGCGAGCCATTCGTCTCGGACGTTATGCCTGAAAGCTGCTAAGGCTTCGGCGTCCGACAGTCAACTATCTGATTCTTTTTAGTGAGGAATCTATTCCAGAACTGCCGAGTTGATTCTCCGGGTTGTTGAGTTATGTGACTAAGATCGTCTGCATCCGGAGGGCGGACATAGGTCCCTTGAAAGTTTGCTCGGAAAGCATCCTCGAGCTCTTCCTAGCTTCCAATTGTGTTTTCGGGAAGGCCTTTAAGCCAATGCCGGGCTGGCCTTTTAAGCTTAAGGGGTAGATATTTTATGGCGTGGAGATCATCTCCTCTAGCCATGTGTATGTGGAGGATATAATCCTCGATCCAGACTCCAGGGTCTGTTGTTCCATCATATGCCTCTATGTTTACGGGTTTGAATCCCTCTGGGAATTCATAGTCCAGGACCTCATCGGTGAAACATAGGGGGTGTGCGGCGTCCCTGTATTTGGGTGTGCCGGATTCTGATGATGGCTTCATAGCATTGCTTACGAGAGCTTGCTTTCTTGGCACATAAATGGACCTGACTGGGCCATGAAGCAAATCCTTAAGTGGGTCGCATGCCGATTTAGGTGCGGCGCCGCTTGCCGCTTTATGGGGTCGTCTATCCGACCGTGTGGCTTTTTCATTTTTTGAATGCGAGGGCTCTAGGGCCTCTTCGTTGAATTCAGGTAGTAGATTTCTTTTCGGATAGCTTTTAGTGCGGCGACTGTCGCCGTACATATCTGTGGTATTGATTACTTTGCTCCATCTAATCCGGAGTCCATCTTCCGCTGTTTTTAGCTTCCGCTTCTACTTTTTTAGGCTGCGTGCAGTTGCAACGAGCCTCTCGTGGAGATTCTTCTGCTCCATAGGTTTATTCGGCGTGAGGTCGTCTGGAATGCCGTTTTCGCCGGGGGAGGGATGTTCGGTTTCTCTATCCGTGTTGCCCTGTTCGAACGGTTGCTCTAAGGCCTGCTCGTCGTCTACTGGCTCATCCTGCTCTATGGCTGGGTTTTTGTCGAGGCGGGGCTTGGGTCAGCGTTTACGCCGACGCTTTGATTGCTTTTCGGGGGGTCGATCTCCCGTCCCATCCCCTTTTTCCTCGTTGTCGCTTCCTTTAGGGGTATCCACCATGTACACATCGTGAGATGAGGTGGCTGTCCAATGCCCTATGGGTGTTGGTTCGTCTGTATCTCCTGCATCGTCATCCATGTTGTCGATGTCTCCGGAGTCGAAGTTGAGCACGTCGTTTTAATTGTCGACAGTTATTACCAAGTGGGTGGTGGGTGGGCTTTGAATTTCCTCACCGTCCGTATCCCACCCTCGCTGACCGTAGTCCGGCCAGGGCTCTCCTGATAAAGAGAGAGACTTAAGAGAATTCAGGATGTCGCCAAAAGGCGAATGCTGAAAGATGTCTGCGGCGGTGAACTCCATTATCGGCGCCCAATCGGATTCGATTGGCAGGGGCGCGGGGGGTTCGGAGTCCGGGGAGGAGTCCGGATCCTCGGAGTCACGGGTCGTGCAGAGTGCGGGGCTAGCGTTCGGCTCGATCGCTTTCGGGATCGCAACCCCCGAGGTGACGTCGAACCGCTCATCCTCGATTGGCGCAATAGGCTCCGAGTTAGGGGTCAGAACCGATGCGTGTGCGGCCTCCAAGGCGCTGTTCGGCGGCAGAGCTATATCATGCCCATCGAGACAGTGCGGCGCGCTTGGTTGTGGCTCGAATCCGTCGAAGATCGAGTCCCCGTGGATGTCAGCCGTGTAGTTTAGGCTCCCAAACTGACCTGATGGCCAGGGGCGTAGCTTTCGATCTGCTCAAGGTGGCCGAGCGAATTGGCCCGCAGAGCGAAGCCGCCGAAGACGAAGATCTGTCCGGGGAGAAAAGTCTCACCCTGGACCGTATCGTTGTTGATGATCAAAGGAGCCATCGGGCCTAAAGGCGACGACACAGAGGAACTCTCAATGAAAGCACCAATGTCAGTGTCAAAACCGGCAGATCTCGGGTAGGGGGTCCCGAACTGTGCGTCAAGGCCGGATGGTAACAGGAGGCAGGGAACACTTTGTTTTACCTAGGTTCGGGCCCTCTCGATGGAGGTAATACCCTACTCCTGCTTGATTAATATTGATGATATGGGTAGTACAAGAGTAGATCTACCACGAGATCAAGGAGGCTAAACCCTAGAAGCTAGCCTATGGTATGATTGTTGTGTATGGAGTTTATTGCCTACGGACTACAACCCTCCGGTTTATATAGACACCGGATAGGGTTAGGGTTACATAAAGTCGGTTACAATGGTAGGAGATCTTGAATATCCGCATCGCCAAGCTTGCCTTCCACGCCAAGGAAAGTCCCATCCGGACACGGGACGAAGTCTTCAATCTTGTATCTTCATAGTCCAGGAGTCCGGCTGAAGGTATAGTCCGGCTACCCGAACACCCTCTAATCCAGGACTCCCTCACCAATCATGAAAGGTATTCAAGTCAAGCTTAGGAGCTGGCCCTAGAGAGTAAATATGAGTTGAGGTTCCAATCCTCCATAGGGAGGGGAGGTGCAACCACGGCATGGGTGCCAAACCATTATTTCCTTGAGGTGAAGCAAGTTTATCGCTATTAGACCCCTCGTTACCAGAGTGGGTATCTGAATCCGAGGTCGTGGGTTTAAGCACTTGCAACACATCGGTAGTGAGTTTAAGACCAACAAGGAATTCTTTAACACAAGGATTTGACCTTGGTCGTCATACATGTTTTAAGTGAGGCAATAGCCTCATTTAAATCATCTCATGTGACCGTGGTCATCTCCAGGATAGCAGGTATCTCCTCACCCCTTTCTCCATCGTCAGCCATACTCTTTAGGCGGTGATGTTGGGAAACATAGTATAAAACAAAAAAATCAGGCCTATGACCACCCAAGATCAATATGAAGATGCATAACGGGTTGGGATCACAATCGTTACTGTCATCGAGATGCAGCAAAAGAAGAATGTGTCGGTGTAGATCATACTTGGAGTCCCTTGAACTGTTAATGAACGATCCCTCGTACCGCTCACGAACAGTCCCTCGAACTAAAGACTGAAAGCACGACGTCTCTACTTGGTTGCAAGCGTGCAATTTTCACGATCCGACAACTCTCCACTGTATGGAGCTAATTGTCACACGAGAATTAGAGGGAGGAGATTAGAACCACAAAGGGCTTCTAATTATGAGGACAAGAGGATTATCCTAGATCTAATTAGTCAACTAGGACTAACTAGAACGATAACTAGAACTAGAAGAACAAAGGAGGCTCCAATACTTGTGTCTCTCAAAGTACAAAATTCCCTAGTATATATAGGTTGGAGGGGAGAGAGAGGGCAGCCACGAAGAAGGGAATGTCCCTCCTTGGTGCGCCGACCTTGGGGGGAGGAGTAGGACTCCTCTCCTAGTAGGAATCACCCCCCCCCCTCAAGGAAGGGGGCACCACCACTTGGGCCTTTGTGGGCCAAGTTGCCTTCCACCTATTGGCCTTTTTAGGCCCATTGATATTTAAATTAAATATAAAGTTTTATAATTTTTTTAAGACATTATATATATTAACATCTCCGAAAACATTTCCCACCTATATATATTTATCGTTAATACCCGACATTACCTGATATTCACCGAAACCCTTCTGGTGACCCCGGAACGCTTCCGGATCCTCTCTGAACTATTCCGAATATTAATGAAACAATTCCTGCAAATATATTCTCATTACTCCCATTCTACTAACACTAAATAAATCATGATTGCCTTAAGCTTGTGACCCCTTAGGTTTGATAACTCATAGACATGAATGAAACCATTTCTTCAATGACCCATAGCGGGATCCTGAACGTCCATATCGATCCCTATGAGCACAAGAATGATATTTGAGTGGTTATCATGTGATGTTCCCTTTGCTTTGTGATACTTCACAAAACGCGGGATGCATAAGTATCCTCCTTAGTCATCACCATGCTCATTATACCAAAATCCTTGTTACTGGTTGTTTCATCAAAAAGAAATGCGTCGCTCCCTATTTCATGGAGGGTATTTCCAAATGCATACACGTAGTAAAATTGCAGGCGTGCCACTTGTTTTGATGAAAATAAGAAATAAATTGACAGATAAAATAATGGATAAATACATATATGGAACATTGCACTTTATTGATCATTTTATTGAATACAAATACATTGTACAAGTTCCATAGGATTTTATCCTTCTGCCTTCTGTGTCACGCTTATGCAGTATCTGACTCTAGATATTGTGTGGTTCACCAATTCCTGGTGCGTTTGCAAACAACCGGTTAATTATATTCGTGGGGTCGATCCCGTGGAATATCTCTGATTAAGCTGCGCTATTGGTCGTCATCATACACCAGATTGCTCCTCCATATGAATGTGTGATGCTCATGTAAATATTGTACGGGTGGATTTGTTTTGCCAAAACCCAGTGACGAGTACTATGACCATGTTGGTGTGACCAACATGATGTGTCGATGAAGCAAATGACTTTCACCTTGTCGGTGCCCATTTATGTGATGCCCTGACTTCATCGGACGCGGATATGTATGTGTTGCTATAACCTCGTCAGTGCCCAGGAATAGTGTGTCCAATCTTGTAGGTTTGTGACATGCCAGTAGAGTAGTGGCACAACCTCGACAGCACCATAACATTTTCTAGCCTTTTCGACACTAGACGTATGATGAAGATGATGGTAAGTATAGCCTTTTGTCTCTTCGACACTCGGCCAAGATGTCGATGTGGAATGTATCATGGATCCATTGGATGATGCTTGCCAATAAAACATATATCGATCTCGCTTCCTCGCAAGAGCAATATTCCGTCTCATGAGGGGCGGAGTTCAAGGAATGTTTATTAATCCCATCTCCTCAGGAGGGACAAAATGAATGTAAAATTTTTAGCCTCTCCTCCTCGTGAGGGGAGGAATCGAGATAATATTTTACTGAAGTTGCCTCCTCGTGAGGGGCAAAATCAATGTACTTCCCCCCGTTCGAAAAATCTTGTCCCCCAAATGGATGTATCTAGAACTTACATGGTGCTAGATACATTCATTTGAGGGACAAACTTTTTCGGATGGAGGGAGTAGTAGTTTCGACTCCTTCATACTTGGCCTTAGCCGCATACGCTCGCCATGGTTTTCATGAAGAAACTGTTGACTATCCTTGTAGGAGTAGATATCCCGCTTTTTTGTATTTTGTAGCTCGATCTATTGTAGCTAGATCTGTCGCATCAGAAAGCCATGGTATTAGGTTTGCTTTGATGGGGAATTTTATGCTCATTAGTACACACCATGGGGCTGGCCCGGAATTTTGTATGGTACAATGGTTGGTACCATCCATGGTAAAGATGTAGAACTTTGTTGAGTGGAACAGGTCTTTTGCTCGTCAGTACCTAGCCACGGTACTGATGTAGGCCCTTTTCTCATCAATACTTGGCTAAGATATTGATGTAGAACTTGCTTGTGGCGACCCGACCCGAATGGATCAAGTCTACTGTGCTCGGGTGTCATCCCTGGATCAGTAATGCTGACACCACACAGTACATCGAAGGATTTATAGCAGAGTGGCAATCACACACTTATTACATCGTTGTCTCAAAGAGAACTTATTACAATAAATATGGCTTAAGGCCATCTAATAATGATAACAGCGGAAGACTCGGAAGATAAATGGGTCCATCAACTCCAACGGCATCACTGAGTATAGAACCACGACCTAAAAGCACCTTACTCGTCGTCTGAAAAGTCTGCAACATGAAAGTTGCAGCCCGAAAACGGGTCAGCACATGGAATATGCTGGCAATGTAACACATAGAGGGTAATGGAATGTAACAGCTATACTACATGCATATATGGCTGGTGGAAAGCTCTATGGTTACAGTTTTGCGTAAAGCCAGTTTTCCCTACTGCAAAGGAATAAATTTATTTAACTATCATGGTGGTTGTGAAACATCGAGAATGGTTGACAGCATTCCGATCCCAATTAAGTGAACAATTAAAACCCAACAACATTAATTAGAAGTAACATGTTGAGATTCACATGATATTCAAGTACTAGATACTCAAGTTGTCCATAACCTGGGACACGGCTAATCATGATTAGTTTGTTACACTCTGCAGAGGTTTGCCGCACTTTTCCCCACAAGACTCGATCGCCTCCGTTTGGTTTCTCGCACTACATGGTGTTTGAGAAGACGGATGACCGAGACATAGTCTTTCAGAAGCGCTAGCACCTTACGATCGGTAGACCGGTACACCTACATCCCCTACATCTGCTAGTCCACCACTATAAGAGTTTGCACAACTTAGTCAACTATGCCAGAGCCGATAATGGCTTGTGGCTGCACACGGAAGTTTCTAGCATGAAAGATCTTATGATCCCTTTGAGCCTGGGTGGCGGTCCAAAATAAACAGGCAAGTCCTGATAGACATCAGGTGCCTCAATCCACCCAGATGTGTGTTTAAGTTGCCACCTTAGATAAACCATTAAAATTATCAACTCACATCTGTCATGGATATCACTCACCCAATCCACGTCTACTAGCATAGCATGGCATAATAAGCAAATGTAGAAGTAACTCCCAAAGGTTTCATAATAATACTTGGTATAGGTACTACCTCATCTACTTCCCATCCCACAATTTAATTAGATCCTATTCATGCAGTGGAGAGGATTGATCTAATGCAATAAAACATGGGTTGTAGAAAAGGTATGATCAAAGTGTTACTTGCCTTGCTGATGATCCGCGAGTCCTAGGGTTTCAAAGTAACAAGCGGCGCAATCCGGGTGATCTATCGCAGACAAACAACAAGCAATACAATAAGTACTCATCTAATGCACAGGTAAAACTCGAACAAGAGAATCGAACCAGAAAGTTCAACTTAAGAACTTCGGTTGCAAAGAAAGAACGAACCGAACAAAGAAATGGAAAACAAACGGCGGGAGAAACAACTCGGTTCTAGCAAGTTGAAATCTAGGTCAAATTTTACCGGCGCAAAACGTGTTTAAGTTGATTAGACGGAACGGCGGTTTCGAAACGAAACTCCAGGCGCTTGAATCACCTGATTCCGATAAACGAGCGAGAATAAAGACTAGAACGAAGATCGGATCTGAGATCGCGATCGCGGAATAAATCCGACGAGAAGAAAAAGAAGAACGGTTAAACGAACGGACGTTCGTTAACCTAGAAGAATCCGGTGATCACGTTCGTTAGGACGAACGGTCCGGCGAACGGTCCAAAGGCAACTAAATCGGAAAAGAAAACGAATCCGATCTAGGGTTTCGGAGAAGAAAACCGAAACGAAAAACCGATCTAGAAAACGAATCAGGAAGAGAAGAAAAGAATCGGAACGATTAGAAGAAAACGATCCGAGGAAAAGATACGCGGGGCAACCCCGGCGAGGTCTCTGGCGAGGGGCTCCGGCGGCGTGGCGTAGGGTGGGGCGTGGGCAAGGTGCGGCGGCGGCGCTAGGGCACAAGGGCGGCGGCGCGGTGGTGGGGTGGCGCGGCGGGTGAGGGGCTTGGGTTTGATTTAATGGGTTTAGAGGGGGGGTGTTGGGGAGGGGAGGGGGTTTACTTGGGGTAGGGGACAAGAAATAGAGTAGATAGGAAAACGAAACAAAGAAAGGGGAGGGGGCTAAGCCTAGAGTCCAACCGGACTCCTAGGACGAAGCGATGCGGCGGCCTGCGCCTGGCGCACGCGCGCAGGGAGGCCTGGGGCCGGTTGGCGCGGCTGGCTAGGCCTTTGGCCCGGCTGGCCTGGCGGAGGCTCTTTTTTAAACGGTTTCGCGCGCAAAAAAACAGAAAAGAAAATCTAAACGACTCCAAAATTCCTAAAGTAAATTTTCCCCGACTCCTAAATGAGTCGAACAAAATGAACTTATCCGGAGCCTAAAATGCAATTTTTCGAAAACGCGCATTTTTCCCTATCCAAATAAAATGCAAATAAAACTCCAGGCAAACAAAATTTGATCTATTTATTAAATCTTCATTTTCCTCAATTTTGGGAAAGTCATATTATTTCCCCTCTCTTATATTTTTGATATCGGAAAATAATTGAAGATTAAATAAAATAAATCAAATGATCCTCTTTTCAAATTCGAGAAAACTCTCAAATATGAAAATAACGAAATCTCCAACTCTCTCCGAAGGTCCTTGAGTTGCGTGAAATTTCTAGGATCAACCAAAATGCATGAAAATATGATATGCATGATGATCTATTGTATAACATTCCAAATTGCAAATTTGGGATGTTACAAACCTACCCCCCTTAAGGATGAATCTCGCCCTCGAGATTCGGATTGGCTAGAAAATAGGTGAGGTGGTCCTTGAGCAAATCTTCTTCTCTCTCCCAGGTGGCTTCATCCTCTGAGTGATGGTTCCACTGAACTTTGCAAAACTTGATAACCTTGCTGCGAGTAACTCTACTGGCGTAATCGAGAATCTTAACTGGCTTCTCCTCATATGTTAGGTCATCCTTTAACTGAATCGCTTCAAGCGGTACTGTATCTCTTAGCAGTACCTCCGCCATCTCGGCATGACATCTCTTCAGCTGAGAAACATGGAATACATCATGAACTCCTGACAGTCCCTCTGGTAATTCCAACTTATAAGCGACTTCTCCCATACGTTGCAAAATCTTGTATGGTCCAACGAAACGCGGTGCTAACTTTCCCTTAACTCCAAAGCGCTTAACTCCTCGAAGTGGGGATACTCGGAGATAAACTCTGTCTCCGGTTTCGTAAACTGTCTCCTTGCGTTTAGAATCTGCGTAGCTCTTTTGTCTGGACTGGGCTACCTTGAGCCTATCGCGAATCAACTTAACTTTCCGTTCAGACTCCTTAATCAAATCTGGTCCAAAGAATTGACGGTCTCCAACTTCGTCCCATGACAATGGTGTCCTGCACCTCCTTCCGTATAAAGCTTCGAAAGGTGCCATCTTCAAACTGGTTTGGTAACTGTTGTTATAAGAAAACTCCGCATATGGCAAGTTATCGTCCCAACTAGATCCATAATCTAGTGCACAAGCTCTCAGCATATCTTCCAAAATCTGATTGACTCTCTTGGTCTGTCCATCTGTCTGCGGATGAAAAGCTGTGCTGAACTCTAGTCCGGTACCCAAAGTTTCATGCAACTGATTCCAAAACTTTGAGGTAAATTGGGTTCCTCTATCTGATACGATACTCCTCAGAACTCCATGCAAACAAATGATCCTAGTCATGTATATCTTCGCCAACTTAGCACTGGTGTAAGTGGTCTTAACTGGAATGAAATGTGCTACCTTTGTCAAACGATCAACTACTACCCATATCGAGTCATAGCCTGCTTTCGTCCTGGGTAGTCCTGTAATAAAATCCATGCCTATCTTATCCCACTTCCATTCGGGTATCGGCAATGGTTGTAACAATCCTGCTGGCTTCTAATGCTCTGCCTTTACTCTCTGACATACGTCACAAACTGCTACATATGCTGCAATATCCTTCTTCATTCCGGTCCACCAGAATGTTTCCTTCAAATCCAAATACATCTTGGTATTCCCTGGGTGAATCGAATATGGTGAATCATGTGCCTCTTGTAAAATCAACTTCCTAATCTCCGGGTCATTGGGCACATAAACACGGTCCTCAAACCATAGGGTATCGTGCTCATCCTCACGAAATCCCTTTGCTTTGCCTTTACTCATTTTCTCTTTTATAGCAGCAATCTCCTTGTCAGATTTCTGAGCTTCTCTGATCTTATCCATCAATGTTGACTGAATCTCCAATGCTGCTACATAGCCTCTCGGAACTATTTCCAAACATAGTTCACGAAGGTTTTCTGCTAACTCCTTAGGTACTTATCCCGTCACTAGGGTGTTGACATGGCTCTTACGGCTCAATGCGTCAGCTACTACATTAGCTTTTCCAGGATGGTAATGCAATCTCATGTCATAATCCTTGATGAGCTCCAACCATCTCCTCTGTCTGAGGTTCAACTCCTTCTGCGTGAAAATGTACTTCAAACTCTTGTGATCCATGTACACCTCACAATGATTTCCAATGAGGAAATGTCTCCACGTCTTCAATGCATGCACTACGGCTGCTAACTCCAAATCATGCGTGGCATAATTCAACTCATGAGGCTTCAGTTGTCGTGAAGCATACGAAACAACTCTTCCTTCCTGCATAAGCACTGCTCCAAGTCCTCGACGTGAAGCGTCGCAGTACACCTCATAATCCTTGGTCTGATCTGGCAAAATCAATACTGGTGAGGTAACAAAACGTTTCTTCAACTCCTGGAAACTAGCCTCACACTCCTCAGTCCATTTGAACTTAGTATCCTTCTTCAACAATTCCGTCATAGGCTTCGCAATCTTTGAAAAGTTCTCAATGAATCTCCGGTAGTATCCTGCGAGTCCAAGAAAACTCCGGATCTCTCCAACCATTGTTGGTGATTCCCATTCGGTTACGGTCTCAACCTTTGTGGGGTCAACTGCTATATAACATGTCCAAGAAATCCAACTTCCTTCAACCAAAACTCGCATTTGCTGAATTTGGCATATAACTGATGTTCCCTTAGTTTCTCCAAAACCAAACGCAAATGTTCCTTATGCTCCTCTTCATTCTTTGAATAAACTAGGATGTCATCAATGAACACTACGACGAACTTATCCAAAAACTCCATAAACACTTTGTTCATCAGGTTCATAAAATAGGTAGGTGGGTTAGTCAATCCAAATGACATAACGGTATACTCATACAGTCCATATCTTGTGGTGAATGTTGTCTTAGGTATGTCCTGCTCTCGAATCTTCAACTGATGGTACCCTGATCGCAAATCGATCTTGGAAAACACTTTAGCTCCTTGCAACCGATCAAATAGATCGTTGATCATTGGTAGTGGGTACTTATTCTTGATGGTTACTTCATTCAATCCCCGATAGTCTACAACCATCCTTAATGATCCATCCTTCTTTTCCACTAGAAGTACGGGTGATCCCCAAGGCGAAGAACTTGGGCGAATGTAACCTTTATCCAATAACTCCTTAATCTGATTCTTAATTTCCACCAAATCCTTTGCTGGCATCCGGTACGGTCGCTTCGATATTGGGCCTGTACCTGGCAATAACTCAATCAAAAACTCAATGTCTCTATCCGGTGGCATGCCTGGTAATTCCTCAGGAAATACATCAGGAAAATCCTTTACCACTGGTACTTCTTCTTGCACAACTCCTGTTAGGCAGTTTACTTGTGTCCTGTTTGGCACATGCCGGGATACATACTTGATCCTTCTTCCTTCTGGTGTGGTAAGCAAAATTGACTTACTAGCACACTCAATATTCCCTTCATACTTCGATAACCAATCCATGCCTAATATCACATCCAATCCTTGAGATTCCAATACTATTAGGTCTGAGGGAAACACATAGTTACCAATCCTTAATGGTAACCGATCACACCATCGTCTAGCCATAAACTCCGCTCCTGGTGAGCTTACTAACATGGGTGACCTAAGGGCTTGGGTTGGCAGGTTATACTTATCCACAAATCCCCTTGAGATGTATGAATGCGATGCACCAGTATCGAAAAGAACGAGTGCGGTAAATGACTTAACCAAAAACTTACCGATTACTGCATCGGGCTGATCTTCAACCTCCTCCACATTAACGTGGTTCACCTGTCCCCTATTGAAAGGGTTCGGCTTCTTCCCAGAGCTTCCATTGCCATTTCCATTCTGGCCTTCAGGACATTCATTGGCATAATGTCCGGTCTTGGAACACTTGAAACAGGTGACTTGACTCAGGTCTCTCTTGGTTGGGGTCGATGGGATGGTCCGGTTCTGGCCGTTGCTTCCTCCATTCCCATTACCATTCTTGTGGCCATTATGGTTGTGTGAGCTACCTCCTCCATGTGTGTGCTGAAACTGAAATCCCGGTTTAGGGGTAAAACGGGGCTTCTGCTGGGCTCCAGAGTTATACTTCCCCTGTCCATACTTCCTCTTGCGGTTCTTAATCTGCTGTTGCTTCCCTTCAATCATAATGGCACGATCTACCAACTCCTGGTAGTTGTTGAAGGTGACTACCATCAACTGCATGCTTAGATCATCATTCAATCCTTACAGAAACTTCTCCTGCTTAGCTGCATCCGTAGCAACGTCATCTGGGGCATAACGTGCTAACTTGCTGAAGTCGTCGACGTACTGGCCAACTGTCCTTCCTCCTTGGCGTAAGTTGCGAAACTCACGGTTCTTTAAGGCCATAGCTCCTACTGAAACATGGGCAGTGCGAAAAGCTTGCTGAAACTGATCCCATGTGACAGTTTCAACTGGGTAAGTGGCTGTGAAATTCTCCCACCATGCTGCCGCGGGTCCGTCAAGCTGGTGTGCGGCAAACTTCACTTTCTCTCCATCCGTGCATCCTACAGTGGTCAACTTCCTTCCTATCTTGCGGAGCCAATCGTCTGCTACTATTGGCTCGGTGCTACTAGAAAACACCGGCGGATTCAGCCTAAGGAAACGGGCTAAGTGGTCAACAGGTGGTGGTGGTGGTGGGTTGTTGTTGTTCTGCTGGTTCTGGACTAACATCTGCATCAATTGATTCTGCTGCTGGATCAACTGAGTGAGCTCCGGTGGAAATCCATTGTCACGTCTCGGAGGCATCTGAGGGTTTAGAAAAGACGAGAATTAAGAATAGAGGGGGTCTAAAGGGAAAACACTACCCATATGCACATGAGGCAAAAGCACACAATTCACTTCAATCAATCAAACAAGGGCTTACAAACGGTCTAACTATCGCAAAAGTGCTCGACTATATTGTGTTTACATGGGGGAATACTACTACTATCTGGTGGTCATCTAGAAATTTGAACCGGTGGAAGACTCCATGATATCTGCTCCAGCTTCGTCTTCAAAGTCGGGTTCACTTGGATCCGAATCGGTGTCGTCGATGATGATGTAGTTGTCCGGACATGCGACGTACTCGTCTTCCTCCTGGATGCTAACTTCCTCTTGAGTTCTTCAATCTCCTGCTTAAGATCGCCATTGTGTCTTGCTAGAGCTACGATCTCGTCCATGTAGTCCTTGCGTGTAGACTTCAGTTCTCCTTCTAGCTCGATGATCCTTGCCTTTGCATTCTTCAACTCTATCATATCATTGCACATCTAGTTCTCGTGGCGTCGAATGTGCTGGTTTAACTCCTGGATGAAAGATGCAATGGATCTATCCTTCTTGGTGCTGACTAACTCCCATTGTTCATCCCGGCGTCCGCAAATCTGGTAGATAGTGTCCTTGAGGTCTTCTTGATAAACTTCTCCAATGCATCCTATGGTGATATGGGCTGCCATGCTCTTTCCCAGACTCCAGGTTGGTGCATTGAAAACACTATCTATGGGTTTCGTGATTGGCGCGAATGTCCTTCCCGGAACGTGAGCTTGAATCTTCCAGCGCTCCTCTTCAGGCAGAGTGGCGTTGAAGGTCCCGTGAAGCTTGGTAATCCAATGTTCAGGTACTTGGTGACTTCCTTCAGGTGAAATCCAAATGGTGTGCCTTCATCCGGTTGAGCGTACTTAATCTTCGCGTGCGTCATCCTAAAAGAGTAGAAAAGATGAGGAGTTAGAAAATGAGAAGAGAATGGTGATCTATGGCTTTAACTTAGTGGTCGTGTCCTACAGTCAGCGTGTGCTCTGATACCATCTCTGTGGCGACCCGACCCGAATGGATCAAGTCTACTGTGCTCGTGTCATCCCTGGATCAGTAATGCTGACACCACACAGTACATCGAAGGATTTATAGCAGAGTGGCAATCACACACTTATTACATCGTTGTCTCAAAGAGAACTTATTACAATAAATATGGCTTAAGGCCATCTAATAATGATAACAGCGGAAGACTCGGAAGATAAATGGGTCCATCAACTCCAACGGCATCACTGAGTATAGAACCACGACCTAAAAGCACCTTACTCGTCGTCTGAAAAGTCTGCAACATGAAAGTTGCAGCCCGAAAACGGGTCAGCACATGGAATATGCTGGCAATGTAACACATAGAGAGTAATGGAATGAAACAGCTATACTATATGCATATATGGCTGGTGGAAAGCTCTATGGTTACAGTTTTGCGTAAAGCCAGTTTTTCCCTACTGCAAAGGAATAAATTTATTTAACTATCATGGTGGTTGTGAAACATCGAGAATGGTTGACAGCATTCCGATCCCAATTAAGTGAACAATTAAAACCCAACAACATTAATTAGAAGTAACATGTTGAGATTCACATGATATTCAAGTACTAGATACTCAAGTTGTCCATAACCGGGGACACGGCTAATCATGATTAGTTTGTACACTCTGCAGAGGTTTGCGCACTTTTCCCCACAAGACTCGATCGCCTCCGTTTGGTTTCTCGCACTACATGGTGTTTGAGAAGACGGATGACCGAGACATAGTCTTTCAGAAGCGCTAGCACCTTACGATGGTAGACCGGTACACCTACATCCCCTACATCTGCTAGTCTACCACTGTAAGAGTTCGCACAACTTAGTCAACTATGCCAGAGCCCATAATGGCTTGTGGCTGCACACGGAAGTTTCTAGCATAAAAGATCTTATGATCCCTTTGAGCCTGGGTGGCGGTCCAAAAAAAATAGGCAAGTCCTGATAGACATCAGGTGCCTCAATCCACCCAGATGTGTGTTTAAGTTGCCACCTTAGATAAACCATTAAATTGTCAACTCACATCTGTCATGGATATCACTCACCCAATCCACGTCTACTAGCATAGCATGGCATAATAAGCAAACGTAGAAGTAACTCCCAAAGGTTTCATAATAATACTTGGTGATAGGTACTACCTCATCTACTTCCCATCCCACAATTTAATAGATCCTATTCATGCAGTGTGAGAGGATTGATCTAATGCAATAAAACATGGGTTGTAGAAAAGGTATGATCAAAGTGTTACTTGCCTTGCTGATGATCCGCGAGTCCTAGGGTTTCGAAGTAACAAGCGGCGCAATCCGGGTGATCTATCGCAGACAAACAACAAGCATACAATAAGTACTCATCTAATGCACAGGTAAAACTCGAACAAGAGAACGAACCAGAAAGTTCAACTTAAGAACTCCGGTTGCAAAGAAAGAACGAACCAAACAAAGAAACGGAAAACAAACGGCGGGAGAAAACAACTCGGTTCTAGCAAGTTGAATCTAGGTCAAATTTTACCGGCGCAAAACGTGTTTAAGTTGATTAGACGGAACGGCGGTTTCGAAAACGAAACTCCAGCGCTTGAATCACCTGATTCTGATAAACGAGCGAGAAGAAAGACTAGAACGAAGATCAGATCTGAGATCGCGATCGTGGAATAAATCCGACGAGAAGAAAAAGAAGAACGGTTAAACGAACGGACGTTCGTTAACCTAGGAAGAATCCGGTGATCACGTTCGTTAGGACGAATGGTCCGGCGAACGGTCCAAAGGCAACTAAATCGGAAAAGAAAACGAATCCGATCTAGGGTTTCGGAGAAGAAAACCGAAACGAAAAACCGATCTAGAAAACGAATCAGAAGAGAAGAAAAGAATCGGAACGATTAGAAGAAAACGATCCGAGGAAAAGAGACGCGGGGCAACCTCCGGCGAGGTCTCCGGCGAGGGGCTCCGGCGGCGTGGCGTAGGGCGGGCGGCGTGGGCAAGGTGCGGCGGCGGCGCTAGGGCACAAGGGCGGCGGCGCGGGT
>NC_053026.1:545215539-545263332 GCF_003073215.2 Triticum urartu
AGTAATTAAAACAACACAAAACAACAACAAAGTGAAATAAACTAAAATAGGGATTTTTCATGTAGAACTAATTTTAATAAAATCTATAAATACCCAAATTAATACTACTTCTAGGCAAGGTCAAAACAAAGTAGTGGCAAAAAGGATCGCCTAAAAAAATTAATTCTAGCTCATTTATAGCAGATATACTAATCTGACTAAAACTCATATAAAACAATTTTTAAAAACTAAAGCATGGCCGAAACTATTTTATACCAAAACTTAGGGAAATTTGCAAACTAGGAAAAAAAAGGAATCAACAAAAAAATATTTAATAACCTAAAAGATATAGATTTTACAAAACTGAAACTATTCTGTTTTCACAGAAACTAAATTAACAGAGAGAAAATAGATGGGCGCTAATGGGCCAAGTGGTGTGCGATCCGTAACTAAACAGCGCATGGGTGAGTCTAATCTAAGAAAACTGAATAAACCATAAAGTAAACCAGAGAAAAACCGATCTACTAAAAATAAACCGAACCCTTCACTAGTCTAATCTACGCCCTAGATTTAAGATCGGATGGTGGGCAGGAGGTGCGGGCTTACAGCGACGGCGGCGATGGACGGAGATGACGGCGGCTGCTCGGGCGTCGGTGGCGGAGGGGCTCCGGTGGTTCGGGGTGATGGCGGATGATTCGGGGAGATGCAGCCGATCGAGGCGAAGTCGTCGGGGTGGTCTCGGTGGAGCTCGGGAGCGACTGGAGCGACGAGGTAAGTGATAAAAACAGAAGTTTTGATGTGGAGTGCTGCTTAACATGTCATATCATATTCTTTTCTTTATAGCATGGACAATTTGACTTTTTATGTGATTCAAAGCAATAGTCTAGTGTTGACATAATAATTTAGATACTCAAGCATGTCAACAAGCAACCATGTCTTTCAAAATATCAATGCTAAAATAAGTTATCCCTACAAAATCTTATAGTCTTCTCATGCTCTGTCTTCTTAACACCAATGACAAGCCGAGCAATTGGTTCGTACTTTTCAACGCGCTTAAGCTTTTTCAACTCTTATGAAATACATGAGCGCAAGCCATGGATATAGCACTACGGGTGGAATAGATTATGATGATAGGGGTAAATATAGAGAAGACAAAAAAGTAAGGAAGTCTCGCATCGATGCGGCTAACCAACGGGCTATGGAGATGCCCATCAATCGATATCAATGTGAGGAGTAGGGATTGCCATGCAACGAATGCACAAAGACCTATAAGTGTATGGAAGCTCAATTTGAAAACCTAGTGGGTGTGCATCTAATCCTAGAATGAAAAATTCCCACTAGTATATGAAAGTGATGACATAGGAGACTCTCCATATGAAAAACATGGTGCTACTTTGAAGCACAAGTGTGGTAAAGGATACTAGCAATGCCCCTTCTCTATTTAACTATTATTATTTTTTCTTTCTTTTTTTATGTTTTTTCTTTTCTTTCTCTTGTTGTCCGGAGTCTCATCCCGACTTGTGGGGGAATCATAGTCGCCATCATCCTTTCCTCACTGGGGCACTGCTCTAAAAATTAATAATGATGATCATCACACTTCTATTTACTTATAACTCAAAAGAAATAAAAATTACAACTCGATACCTATGACAAAATATGACTCTATATAAATGCCTCTGGCATGTACCAGGATGTGCAATGATCTAGCGTAACATGTATGAAAATGATGAACGGTGGCTGAGCCACAAACACTATGTTCATGCAAAGCAATATGGCAGTGAATGCTCAAGTCATCAAACGGAAATGGTGGAAGTTGCATGGCCATATATCTCGGAATAGCCATGGAAAAGCCATAATAGGTAGGTATGGTGGCTGTTTTGAGGAAGACATAATGAGGCTTATGTGTGATAGAGCATATCATATCATGGGGTTTGGATGCACCTATGAAGTTTGCACCACGTCTCAATGTGAGAAAGGGCAATGCATGGTAGCGTAGAGGCTAGAAAATTGCGAAAACGTAAGAGTGTGTATAATCAATGGACTCACATTTTTCATAAAGAACTCATATACTTATTGCAAAAGTTTATTAGCCCTCGAAGCAAAGTACTAGTATGCATGCCCCTAGGGGGATAGGTTGGTAGGAAAAGACCATCGCTCGTCCCCTACCACCACTCATAAGGAAGACAATCAAAAATAAAGCATGCTCCAACATCATAGCATAACGAGAGACTATATGTGCATGCTTCAGGAATCACAAACTTTAACACCGATATTCCTACTAGAGCGTAATTACTCATCAACATAACTCACATATCACATCATCATATCTCAAAACTATCACTAAGAATCAAGTTTATTTTGGCAAATGATTGTCATGACATTTTTTCCTTTATCTGTCAGCATCCTGGGAACGGGGTTACCCAGACTTGCCTACCTGCGGCCCAGGGCGTGGCTCCATCAGCGTCCTGGTATGACCCATCTTCATCATTAACCATTCAAGACCCTCGCGATGGTCCAAGCCTCGCGAGGCGGACGACACCAAGACCTCCTCAGGGGCAGCCTCCCTAGGCTGGCTCCCGAGGGGTGGAGATGTCTATGCAAGGGGCACCTTGCGAGGAGCGCATGACGTGAGCCATGACGACCAAGGCCAGGAGAATGCCAGCGGGCGCAGAGTACTCGTTGCCTCTTTGGTGCTAAAGGGGCAAGCGTAGGCGAGGAGTGCCGAGGCATCAGGCAAAGGTTTCCATATTGGTGCAATGAGACCAAGGCTAGCAGGACGGCAGGACGGAGTTCAGCGCGGAGCCCACGACGGTGTCACCACTAGAGCCTTTGGATCCGCCCGAGCCTCTGCCACCCTACGATTGATCCCCTCCTGGTTCCTGACTTCGAGCGCACAGGAGGCATCCTCCGCTTGGGCAACCTGGAGCTCCCTCATCCCCAGCGGTGCAAGCTTGAGGCTGCGCTCTGTGGCCTCCAGCATCAGCGCCTCCTCGCGCCTCAAGATCTCCTCTTCTTCGAAAGGCGCCCCCTTCATTGACGCCAAGGCAGCCCTGCGCACCTCGACTTGCTGCTCCAAGGAGGCGTTCAAAGCCCGGAGCTCCCCTTCATGTTCCACTGCAGTCGTGCGGCGGTGGTCATCCTCCCTAGCCTCCTCCAAAGCTCGGGTGGAGTCCTCGCGCAAGGTGGCAAGGGATGCCTCGGCCTTCGCATTCGCGTGCTCGCTCTGGAGACTCCCGAAGTTGATGGCCACCTTCAGCTGATGCCATTCTTCCGAGAGCCAAAGGCTTTCGGTTTCAAGGCGGGCATCAACATCCACAAGCCCTTCCCCGAGCTGGCTTAGTGCGCCCGTTGCCTCACGGAGGAGCTCGTGGCAGACTGCTCCACGCTCGCGTGCAAGCTCGAACACGCGGTCGGGTCTGTCATCCGCGCCAGGATGTGTTGAAGAAGCTCGAAGCAGCTCGCCCACTCCCAATGGAGGGCTTGGGGCCGGCGCCTTTCCGGTCACCCTCCGGACCTCGGTGGAGGCCCGGTAGGGCGGGCCTCATCGCTCGGAGGTAAGGCCAGTACTGAGGCCGCCCAGCCACGGGCAATGACCACTGATGGGGCCCTCAGCACACTCTCCGCACCATAGGCCAGACCATGAAGAAGGTGCAACAAGAGCTCATGGTCAAGACGCCAAGCTGGCACGTCCGCCTCCCTGGCAGGCCTCGCGCCACGTGCGGAAGGATGACATGGAGTGCTCAAAGTCAGCAGAGAGCCCGAAGCAGGCAAGGGTTGCTTCTCGGGAGAGATCACCGCCCTGGTGGAAGGGACCCTGAGGAATTATGGTCAGGAGGAGAAGCGGCACTCAGGAAATTACAAAGATAAGGTACTTACTCATCAATGGCGATGTATTTCCTCTACTTCAATGGCCAGAAGGCTCTTCTGCTGCAGCTTGGGGAGCCCTTCCTCTTGTGGAGTGCTTCGAAGTTGGGTCGGAGTCGGCCGAAGCCCACGGTACGGTCACCAATACCGGGCACGGCTAGCGTAGCTCCTAGGAAGGCAACCTCAGGAGTGCGGGGCGGCGTGGAATCTTTGGTTTCCGCCTCATGGCGAATCGCTGGGGCCTCGGGGGCTTCATCCTCAGGAGCATTAAGCTGCATTACTTCCCCAGCCGTTTCTTCAGGGCAACCCTCGCGAGCCCCGGTAGACGGTCCCTCAGGAGCCCCGAGTGGCGCCTTTCCTCAGAAATAGCACCGCCATCGTTCGACAGCGGCCGCCCCTGCACCCGCTTTTGGGGAGGGCATCGTGTTGGTGGAAGGCAGGGGGGCCACGAAGATGGGGCTCTCGCGAGGCTCATTCAAGCCATCTGGGGCACGGTCCCCATTCGTCGAAGAGGGGCATCTTCTTCACGACCCCCACCTTGTTCGAGCAGTTGTACGGAAGGAAGCCTTCCTCTGGCAGGCTGGCAGTTAGAGGGTCGCCCGTCAGAAGCTCGAGCACTGTGTGTTGCGCCTCAGGAGCAAGAGCTGGCACCTAAAGCCTCATGCAGTCTCAGTAGCCGGAGAAGGTCCAATCGACCGGGAGTGGCGCTAAAGCAGAGCAATGCGACACCGGATGAACTCCTTCACCACCATAGGCACATTCACCCCGAGGCCCATCAGCCTGGCTAGCTGGTGCCAGACATGGCTGAGCCACTGGTCGGCGAGCCTTGCATGCTCCTAGCCGGATCTTGGGGCGGCCGGAATCCGCGGAAGTAGCAGGAGGGGATTGCGCACGCCAACATCCACATGCACCCACCACTTCCGAAAACCTCCGACGACCGACGAGAGCTTGAAGTCGATCCCCGAGCCGGCTGTCGCTGCCACAGCCTGAAAAGATACACACCTCGAGCGCTGGAGAGCGTCTATCAGATGCAGAGAGAAGAGGTGGCGGAGCAAGGACACAGATGGGGCAATGCCCACCATGGCCTCGCACACAAAGGCGAAGACAGCGAGGAGGATGATGGATTGGGGGTCAAGGTGCAGCGCGTTGACCTGATAATGCGAAAGCACTGCATTAAAGAAGTCAAAGAAGGGAGGGAGCAGACCGGCCTAGAGGGCGTGAAGATGGAGGGGTACCTCGGTGGCCTTTATGTCGATTTCAGCATGGGAAGCAGGCCAGCCCATCGTCACCCCCCATTCATTGGTATCGGCAGCGACCGTAGGGCGCACCTTGCCCATCGCCTCCTAGTTGAGCACCACCGACCGCTCAACAGCGGGTTCGAAGATTGGCGGCGCACGAGCAGAGGTATGGGACTCCTTCTTCCACTTCTTCTTCCGGCTTGGTGCCATGGCAGCGTGGAGAGCTGGTGTTAGATCGGACCGGGGGAAGAGATCCGCTGTTTGCCGGAAGACGAGGGAGCTATGGAGCACTCGCCTATGATGGGGGTGGTGCTATGTAGGCAACGGTGGCTGCTTAGCCAGGTGGAAATCGAGGCTGCATGGGGAAGTGGAGGCGCCCACGTCCCATCAACCACCACGTGTCAGTCAAGGCCGCAGGCTATTGGGACCCGCGGCATTCCGTACTTGACCCTTGGCTTAGCCTCGAAGCCAAGTTTGAGCGTGCCTTGGGACCGGGGGCTACTGTCGGCGTCCTGGGAACGGGGGTACCCAGACTTACCTGCCTGCGGTCTAGCGCGTGGCTCCACCAGCGGCCTGGTACGGCCCATCTTCATCAGCAACCATACAAGACCCTCGCGAGTGGCCAAGCCTCGCGAGGCGGACGACGCCAAAACTTCCTCAGGGGCATCCTCCCTAGGCTGGCTCCTGAGTGGGGGACATGTCTATGCAAGGGGCACCTCGCGAGGAGCGCATGATGTGAGCCATGATGACCAAGGCCAGGTGGACGCCAGCGGGCGGAGAGTACTCGTTGCCTCTTTGGTGCTAAAGAGGCAAGTGCAGGCAAGGAGTCTCGAGGCATCAGGCAAAGTTTTCCATATTGGTGCAACAGGACCAAGGCCAGCAGGATGGTAGGATGGAGGTCACCGCGGAGCCCACGACGGCATCACCAACAGAGCCTTTGGCAGGCGAAGACCACCTTTTGTCTGGATAGCTTGTACTAGTTGTCCCCCTTCAAATTGGCCGTTGTGGGATCCCTTCCCACCTAATATTTGGGAAGAGGACCAGGGCCTCTATAAATAGGACTAGCCACCACCATAGAGAGGGGGCGGATCACCAGACCATCCACACACACACACACAAGCTAATCAAGCTCAAGAACACCTCTCCTCAGGAGGCTGTTCATCCCTTGTACTTGTTCATCCTCAGCCTATAAGGCAATCCACCACACCACACTGGAGTAGGGTATTACACCACGACGGTGGCCCGAAATAGTATAAACCCTTGTGTCCCTTGTTCTTCGGGTTCAGTGAGCTAGGCTTATCATTGCGAGAGTGGGCTCGCGGGGGACCGAGATCTTCGTGCGCACCCCAGTGTTCGAACCTCAAGGGTTTGCTGGAACCTGTAATCCGACATTACCCTTCTTGGATATCTATCACTTTGGGACTAATTTTCATGTGTTTCTTTTCATAAGCTCAAACAAATATAAGTGAAGATCATGAGCATAAAATTTCTTTCTCTCAAAATAATTTAAGTGAAGCAAGAGAATATTTCTTCAAAATTTTACTAAGTCTCAAATAAATCTAAGTGAATCAAGAGAGCATTTCTTCAAAAATACTAAGCACACCATGCTCAAAAATATATAAGTGAAGCACTAGAGCAAGTCCTAGCTCATAAAAGATTTAAGTGAAGCATAGAGAGCAATTCTAACAAATCATGACATAATTTTGGCTCTCTCAAATAGGTGTGTCCAGCAAGGATTGATGACTTAAAACACAAATTAAGACAAGCAAAGACACATATCATACAAGACGCTCCAAGAAAAACACATATCATGTGACGAATAAAAATATAGTCTCGAGTAAAATAGCGCTAGTTGTTGGAAGAAAGCGGGGATGCCACTCAGGGGCATCCCCAAGCTTAGTTGGTTGCTCATATTTGGATAATAGCTTGGGATGCCTTGGCATCCCCAAGCTTAGGCTCTTCCATCCTTCCTTCATCCAACGTAAGATAACCCAATACATGAAAACTTCAATCACACAACACTCAACAAAACTTTTGTGAGATCCGTTAGTATAAGAAGAACAAACTACTACTATAAGTGTTGTATCAAACCAATTCATATTTTTTTGTATTATATCTACTATATTCCAACTTTTCTATGGCAAAAACTCATGAAAGAAAACCATAGAGCCATCAAAATAAGCACGCAACACAAAGAAAAACAGAATCTGTCAAACAGAACAGCCTGTAGCAATATGACTATTTCGAATACTTCTGTAACTCCAATTTTTTTGAAAAATTAGAATGACCTGAGAAATTTGTATAATGATCTACTTCAAGTGGAATGGATATTTTATCGCTCTCTGGTAAAAAACGAAAATTAGTTTCGATAGCATAAAAGTTTCTGTTTTTTCAGCAAGATCAAACAACTATCACCCAAGAAGATCCTAAAGGCTTTACTTGGCACAAACACTAATTAAAACATAAAAAGGAAAATCATAACAGTAGCATAATTGTGCTAACGTACAACAAAAGCAAAAATAAATTTTATTCATTTGGTTGTCTCCCAACAAGCGCTATAGTTTGCGCCCTTAGCTAGGCATAAAGCAAAGATCTAAGTTTTGTCATCTTTGGTTCGAGATCCGTAAGATGCCATCATGATTGATTCATAGGGTGGCTTAATTTTAGTTCTAGGAAAGTGTTTCACACCCTTCCTCAAAGGAAATTGGAACTTAATATTGCCTTCTTTCATATCAATCACGGCATCGATAGTGCGTAAAAACGGTCTACCAAGAATAATTGGACAAGACGGATTGCAATCAATATCAAGAACAATAAAATCTGTGGGCACATAATTCCTATTTGCAAGAATAAGAACATCATTAATTCGTCCCATAGGCTTTTTAATAGTAGAATCCGCCAAGTGCAAATTTAAAGAGTATGATTCAAGATCGGTAAGACCAAGCACATCACATAAAGATTTCGGAATTGTAGAAACACTAGCACCCAAGTCACACAAAGCAAATCACTCATAATTTTTAATCTTGACTTTGATAGTAGGTTCCCATTCGTCATGCAATTTTCTAGGAATTGAAACTTCTAATTCCATTTTTTCTTCAAGAGCTTTCATCAAAGCATCAACAATATATTTAGTAAAAGCTTTATTTTGTTCATAAGCATGGGGTGAATTTATCATGGATTGCAACAAAGAAATACAATCAGTCAAAGAGCAACTATCATAATTAAAGTCTTTGTAATCCAAAAGACTAGGCACATACTAGCTAAAGTTTTGACCTCTTCAAACCCACTTTTATCAATTTTCTCAACAAGATATTCACCCTCTGAAATATTGGGACGCCTTCTACCTAAAGTTGACTCTTCTCCAGTCCCTTTTAGATCAATATTAACTTTACTAAACAAGGAATCAATAGAAGAAACACTAATCATTTTGAGATCTTCATCACTTTTGTGAAAGAAATCATTAGAAAACGCCTTTTCTAAAAATTCTGTTTTAGCTCTAAGCATGGCAGTTCTTTTCTTACATTCATACATAGAAACATAAAGAGATTTAATTGATTCATCTACTTCAGGCACAAAAATTTTCATCTGGAGATTTTCCACATCATGAGCAATTCTATCAACACTTCTAGACAAATCATCAATCTTATTCAACTTTTCTTCTATAGAAGTGTTGAAAACTTTTTGAGTGTTGATAAGTTCTTTAATATTATTCTCAAGATCAGAGGTGTTCCTATTATTATTATAAGATTGATTTCCATAGGAATTACCATAATTATTAGAGGAATTACCAGGAAAAGGCCTAGGATTAAAATTACCTCTATAAGCATTGTTGTTGAAATTATATCTACAAATGAAATTCACATCAATGGCATTACTATTTTGCTCAATCAAAGTAGGCAAAGGCATATCATTAATATCAATAGGAGAACTTCTACTAGCAACCAATTTCACAAGAGCATCAACTTTTTCACTCAAAGAAGAAATTTCTTCAGCTGAATTAAGTTTTTTGCTAATAGGAGCCCTTTCGGTATGCCGTTGATAATAATTTGCCATAATATTATCAAGCAATTTGGTGGCCTTCACACAAAGTAATTTCCATAAAAGTTACCAGAAATGAAATTCAACCCCACATAAAAATTTTGTATGATCATCCAAAGATTTAACCCATGAGTTGGGCAATTCCATACCATCATTTTCATCCTTTCCCAAGAAATTTGTATGCTCATGTTCAAGTTGCTTGAAATTCATGATTTCAGTTCTAAGGGAAATAAGTTTTGCGGGAGGAAAATACTTAGTGATAAAAGCATCTTTGCACTTATTCCAAGAATCGGTACAATTGCGAGGCAAAGAAGAGAACCAAATTTTTGCAGAATCACGCAAAGAAAACGGAAATAATTTCATCTTGACCACATCATTGTCCACATCCTTTTTCTTTTGCATATGGAAATCCACAAGACCCCCGACAAGGTCCTTGCCGGGGACGACTGCGGTGCCGCAGCGAGACCCTTGCCGGGCCCTCGGCAAGGCCCTTGCCAAGGATGCCTGTGGGGCCGCAGCCAGGCCCGCGTTTGCCAAAACCTCCACCGCCACTCCCATACAGCTGCCAGCTCGACCAGCTGAGTAGACGCATGTGTGGCAGCGCGCGGCCTCTACACCGACTCAGCAAGCACCTGCGTGGTGCATGCAAATCTTCATGAAGGCTCCACCACCGCGCCAGCCCAGCAGCCAGCCAACGTGGCGCAACGACGCCTTGTCAGCTTGGACGCCCGTCGGAGCCAGGCGAGGCGACAACAGCTGGGACGAGCTTCTTTGCCGTCGATGAGTGGTCTATTTTTACTAAATCTTGATAGTAGTGATACACATATTCATAGTATTGAAGCCAAAAGATATAAGTTTAATAATTATAGTGCAACTTATTTGTGGCACTGCCGTTTAGGTCATATTGGTGTAAAGCGCATGAAGAAACTCCATTCTGATGGGCTTTCGGAATCAATTGATTATGAAACACTTGATGCTTGTGAACCATGCCTCATGAGCAAGATGACTAAAACTTCGTTCTCCGGAACAATGGAACAAGCAACAGACTTATTGGAAATTATACATACTGATGTATGCGGTCCGATGAGTATTGATGCTCGTGGCGGGTATTGTTATTTTCTGACCTTCACAGATGATTTGAGAAGATATGGGTATATCTACTTGATGAAACATAAGTCTGAAACATTTGAAAAGTTCAAAGAATTTCAGAGTTAAGTGGAAAATCATCGTAACAAGAAAATTAAGTTTCTACGATCTAATCGTGGAGGAGAATATTTGAGTTACGAGTTTGGTATTCCTTTGAAACAATGCGGAATAGTTTCACAACTTACACCACCTGGAACACCACAGCATAATGGTGTGTCCCAACGTCGTAACCACACTTTAGATATGGTGCGAACTATGATGTCTCTTACTGATGTACCGCTATTGTTTTGGGGTTATGCTTTAGAGACGGCAGCATTCACGTTAAATAGGGCACAATCGAAATCCGTTGAGATGACACCTTATGAACTGTGGTCTGACAAGAAACCCAAGTTGTCGTTTCTTAAAGTTTGGGGCTGCCATGCTTATGTGAAAAAGCTTCAACCTGATAAGCTAGAACCCAAATCGGAGAAATGTTTCTTCATAGGATAACCAAAAGAGACTGTTGGGTACACCTTCTATCAAAGATCCGAAGGCAAGATATTCGTTGCTAAAAATGGATCCTTTCTAGAGAAGGAGTTTCTCTCGAAAGAAGTGAGTGGGAGGAAAGTAGAACTTGATGAGGTAAATGTACCTGCTCACTTATTGGAAAGTAGTTTATAATAGAAATTAGTTCCAATGACTCCTACACCAGTAAGTGAGGAAGCTAATGATGATGATCATGAAACTTCTGATCAAGTTACTAACGAACCTCGTAGGTCAACCAAGGTAAGATCCGCACCAGAGTGGTATGTTAATCCTGTTCTGGAAGTCATGTTACTTGACCATGACGAACCTACGAACTTTGAGGAAGCGATGATGAGCCCAGATTCTACAAAATGGCTTGAGGACATGAAATCTGAGATGGGATCCATGTATGAGAACAAAATGTGGACTTTCGTTGACTTGCCGGATGATCGGCAAGCCATAGAGAATAAATGGATCTTCAAAAAGAAGACTGACGTTGATGGTAATATTACTGTCTACAAAGCTCGACTTGTTGCAAAAGGATTTTGACAAGTTCAAGGAGTTGACTACTGTCGGTGTCAAAATCGGTGGATCTCGGGTAGGGGGTCCCGAACTATGCATCTAAGTCAGATGGTAAAAGGAGGCAGGGGACACGACGTTTACCCAGGTTCGGGCCCTCTTGACGGAGGTAATGCCCTACGTCCTGCTTGATTGTTCTTGATGATATGAGTATTACAAGATTTGATCTACCACGATATCAAAGAGGATAAAACCTAGACGCTAGCCTATGGTATGATTGAATCCTGTCCTACGGACTAAACCCTCCGGTTTATATAGACACCGGAGGGGGCTAGGGTTACATAATGTCGGTTAGAAAGGAGGAGATATACATATCCGTATTGCCTAGCTTGCCTTCCACGCCAGGTAGAGTCCCATCCGGACACGGGACAAAGTCTTTAATCTCGTATCTTAATAGTCCAACAGTCCGGCAAAAGGATATAGTCCCGCTGTCCGGAGACCCCCTAATCCAGGACTCCCTCAGTAGCCCCTGAACCAGGCTTCAATGACGATGAGTCCGTCCGGTAGTATTGTCTTCGGCATTGCAAGGCGGGTTCCTCCTCCGAACACTCCATAGAAGATTTTGAACACCATAATAGTGTCCGGCTCTGCAAAACAAGTTCCACATACTACCGCAGAGAGAATAATATTTGCACAAATCTAATCTGCTGACGCATTCTGACAACACGATGTTATGTCATGGCTCGGTCATTATTCAAACCATTTTTCTCAACCAGCACCGCACAAAACATGGGGCAGTTTTCTCAACATGTCTTGTCAAAGCAGAGATCGTGTCCCCCTTATTACGGAATTCTCATCAATACAGACGTGGGTAACCCAACCGCACCATCAATTACGGTGCCTGGGGAATAAGCGGTTTTACCAGGCAAGTGGGGAGACGCATCGCTTCTTCCGCCCTTATAAAGGGACAAGGATTCACTCTTTTCACCCACGCCCTCTTCCTCCTTGCTTACCGATTCCTGCACACTCGAGCTCTAGCGCCCAAGCTCGCATTCCTCTTCTCAAACCACTCCAAGCATGTCCGGAGCAGGAGGCAAGTGGATGGTCTCCTCCGTAAACATCAAAAAGTTACGGGAAGCTGGATATCTGGCCGCGGATATCGCGCACCGGCTGCCAAATGCGGGGCAGATCATCCCAACGCCCAAACCCCACGAGTGGATAGTTTTTCTTACCCATTTTGTCCGCGGACTGGGATTTCCCCTGCACCCATTTGTCCGCGGGCTCATGTTCTACTATGGGCTGGATTTTCATGATTTGGCCCCCAATTTCATCCTCAACATCTCGGCGTTTATCGTCATGTGCGAGGCCTTCTTCCGCATCAGACCCCACTTCGGCCTATGGCTGAAAACCTTCAATGTTAAACTGAAGGTGGTGGGTGGCCAGCAAGCAGAGTGCGGAGGCGCCATGGTGGGCAAGATGCCTAATGTCACCTGGCTCGAGGGCACCTATGTGGATACCATAAAGGGGTGGCAATCGGGGTGGTTCTACATCACCGAGCCGCACGACTCCAACTGGGTGGCGGCGCCCAAATTTTGATCTGGAATCCCCACGCGGCTCACCTCCTGGAAAGAGAAGGGCCTGTCCTGGGGTTCTTCGTTAGAGTTGACCAGACTCCAGACCTGTATCCGGAACATGACGAGCAAGAAAATCAACCTCGTCAACATGCTCCAGGTCATGCTCTTCTGCCGGATCCTCCCATGTCAACGACGGGCATTCGATTTGTGGGAGTTCGACTCGGCCAAGCACCAGACGCTGCGAGAGCTCTATGACACGACGCACGAGGACGTTTGGAGGGTGCTTTTCAAGGGCGCCGAGATTCCTCCTTCCCTCACCGAGGACCACGGACTCACCGAAATACGCCGTGCCAATCCGATAAGTTTTTATATCTCTTACGGTATTTATTTGCCCCGGTTTAGTTATATGCAGGATCTAAGTTCTATGCCATTAACAGGACTGGATAAAGATAGCGGAGCAGCTTGATTGCCCAGCCCCCCTTCCCGAAGATCATGCAGGCGCTCTCCTAACGGAGATGCTGACTCTAGCACTTTACAAGGTGCCGGTGAAGAAGACCAAGAAGAAGGCCGCGGGGACCTGAAAGGGTCTCTGGCGCAAGGTTGTATCGGACTCATCGTCCGATGACTCCGACGCGCACTCCTCCCACGAAGACGAGGAGGACGAAGAGGAGAGTTTGCCCCCCCCCCAGTCGGCGGAGACAAGAAAAGGAAGGCCGACCCAACCGGGGAGGCCGAAGGGTCCAAGAAGGGAAGGACCCTCCCTCCGGACTGCTCCACGACGGCCGCCGACTGCGGCAACGAGTGGCTACCCAGGGTCAAGCCCGTGGCGAAATCGTAAGTGTCCGGGAGCCATAGTACTTCATGGTATGCTTTATTACACTGCCTTTCCTCATGCCGAACATGATTATGATGTCTGTCCCGAGCTCGTCTCGAGGTATCCTCGTTGAGCGGCTCTCTGGACTCGTCGGATATGAACATCGGTTCTCTCCCGACCGCTACCACCCCTCGCCCTACGGACAACACCGAGGTGTTGTCTCAAATGGCACCGAGCCAAGGGGAGGTGGTCCTTGGGGCGCCTCGAGGCGACTTCCCGGACCCTGGGTACCAAGGGAGCGAGGCTCCTACGGGGTCCGAGTTCGGCCCTCAGCCGAACACTGCGCCGGAACCTTTGATGTTTCCGAACTCCGGCAGGCGGTCCCCCATTAACGGGGGAAAATCATCCATGCCGGTGTCCTCTGTCCAACCAGAGGCATCGGACAACTTGCTGGAAGCGCTTCGCAACGCTTCCATCGATGAAGAGCACCGCACTATCATGAGTGCGGTGGTCGAGAAGGTTCAGGCCGCCAAAAACGGACTGACTGAAGCTTGCGCCACCCTCCTAACAGGCTTTGAGGTAAGCAATCAAAATATATGAAAATATTACCGCATAGATAGTAGCCCCTGATGCTCTGTTCGGCGTTCGTGAAGAAAAGCCGAATAGAGGATCAAATGACAACTCAGGAGTCTAATTAGAGTATGTGTATGCGTATGTGCAGGCTTCATTATTGGCCGCTACCGCACGTACTGCGAAGGTCCCTGCGCTGAAGCAGGACCTGAAGCGGTCCGAGGGCGAGCTCAGCCTTACCAAGAGGCAGCTTGAAGAGAGCAAAGGTAAGAAATACCCATGTCTATATAGTTAAAAAGAAATTCAGTTATAAAATAATAGGATCATCATGGGTTTGCCAGGGGCCACAACCGAAGTGGCGACCCTGAGAAAAGCATTGTCCAAGGCCAAAGACAAAGCGGCCAAGGAGCGTATTGAGCGGGAGAAGCAAGAAGCCTGAGTAGGCGAAGTGCAGCAAGAGCTCGAGGCTCTCGCAGAAAAGCACGAGTCCTTGGAGCTTGACTCTAAGACGCGAGAGTCCGAGCTCGCGTAGGCGCTTGAAAGCGTCCGGAGCGCTAAGGCCGAAGCACACAAGGCCCTCCAGGAGATTGACACGGTGAAGAATATAGCAGCGGGTAAGGCATTCATTATGCAAAGCAAGCACGTGAAGGAGACTTTTCTGTTTCTTACCCGAGTTCGGAGCTCTCCAGGAGCGTTTGCAGATCTTCCCCGCAGTGTACTGGATGCCGTGGAGTTTTACCGGGCTGAGGAGGGGAGCTCAACGGAGAAGTTGTTCTGGTCTCAGTATACTGGGATCGAACACCCCGTGCCCTTGAGCGACCAGCTGAAGCAGTTGGTCGAGCTTCACAAGGCAGCCGAACAGGCCATGAGGGTCCTTATAGTCCGGATGTGGCCTGGCGAGCCCCTGTCCGGTAGCTACTTCGGCCTGGTGAGGTGGCTTGTGGAAGCCTGCCCACGACTTGAAGTCATCAAGAGGTCCGTCTGCATCGAAGGTGCATGCAGGGGTTTTGCCCGGGCGAAGGTGCACTGGGCGAAGGTGGACGCTATGAAGCTGGTGAAGGAGGGGCCGCTGGAGGGCAAGGAGCATCGCTGCCCCGAGAATTATTATGAGAGTATACTGAAGGGTTCCCGCCTAGTGGCAGATGAGTGTGCCAAGGATGTAATTTTTGAATGAACATGCTCATGTGATCTTGTAATATGAAACGAGTTCATTTGTGTCATGCAACACTTTCTTAGTTTAAAATATTACCTTCTGTGCGGCCGTTTATAAAATTTGAGAGTTGGCCAGTCGTCGGCTTCTGCCCCCATGTAACTAGTACTGAGGTGTTCGGGATAAACCTGAGCACTCTTTACCCCAATTTTGGGTCCTTCAAGGGAGGTGTTCAGCGCAACGAACCAGGAAATCGGACTATAATGTTTATCACTCTCACTTAACCATAGAAGTCTGTGATTTTAAATTTTGGCGAAGCCCCTGGTATTCGGAGGGCCGAATTTGGGGCGCTATACACGCCTAAGCCGGACAAGGCCGACTCCTCGCCCAAAGCGGAAAAAGTCTTTAAGGACTTGAGACCTCTTGAACAACGATCAGTCTCTCGCCTTATCATGACAGTCAGTTTTTGGCTTTCTCTACTGAGGTGCTCATCCAGAAGAATCGGGACACAATCGCAATAGTTCTCCCACTGCTACCTTAGCCGATATAGCGGAACGTAAGGTACCAAAGCATGGGAGCCGGGCAACCCAACATTTGACCAAGACATGATTCAGAGCTAATGCATATAATGCTATAAGTTTGGGGTGCCGCACTGTCGAAAGTGTTCGGACTTCTTGCGCCGTATTATGGGGTAAAAGAGAACCCCTGGCGAACTGACCATACCCAAACGTGCGGGTGCGGATTGTGGTAAATGGACATATAAGAGAAGGAGAAAAACTTAAATAATGCATTGACAGATTAATGATATTACATTGTTATTTAAATAATACGTCGAAGCATACTTGGTACAAGTAGTGCAATAAGCATAAAATAGGACAATTCGAAATGTCCTATCCCAGGGCAAGCTACCCATAAATAGTGAAAAGCGGGTATATCAATTATTACTAGAACATGGCGGTTCCCGTGTTCATCTTAGCTTCTTGCCGCCTTGGTTGTTGCTTCCGGAATGTGTCCGGCAATCGTACTGCTAGAAAGGGCTTCCAGAGAGTTAGGCCCTGAAAGAGAAAAGGAATGACAAAGGTATACAGCCCCTAGTGCGGTTAAGCCACAATGCGGGGCGTGTCCTGATCGTGCCCCCGCCTATGTGCATGGTATTTTCAATGCGTAGTTATGTATGCGCGGCACGGATTTCGTTGCTTCACTAGGACTGGGACAGGGGCCGAATTGCTAGGCGAGCTCTGATCGTGCCAGGCGATCCTGTTGCAGTTTGTTTCAGACTCGCCTGAAGGTTTCCGGGGGCTGTGACGCCGAATGAGTGGTCTGCCTAAACAGGTTGCGTTGTGCTTCTTCTGCAAGGGCAGCAGTGTGCTCTTCCGTATGGAGCAAGCGTTCTGTGTTTCAATTTACCATTATGACCCCGCGAGGTCCTGGCATCTTGAGCTTGAGGTATGCGTAATGCGGCACTGCACTAAATTTTGCAAATGCTATCCGTCCGAGCAGTGCATGATAGCCACTGCGAAACAGGACGATGTCGAAGATTAACTCTTCGCTTCGGAAGTTGTCCGGTGATCCGAAGACTACTTCCAGTGTGATTGAGCCTGTGCAATGGGCCTCTACACCTGGGATGACGCCTTTAAAGGTGGTTTTGCTGGGTTTGATCCTCGAGGGATCGATACCCATTTTCGCACTGTATCCTGATAAAGCAGGTCTAGGCCGCCGCCGCCGTCCATAAGGACTCGAGTGAGGTGAAATCCGTCAATGATGGGGTCTAGGACCAGTGTGGCGGATCTGCCATGACGGATGCTAGTGGGGTGGTCCCTGCGATCGAAGGTGATCGGGCAAGCAGACCATGGGTTGAACTTTGGGGCGACGGGCTCCATCACATAAACGTCCCTTAGTGCATGCTTCCGCTCCCTCTTGGGAATGTGGGTTGCGTATATCATGTTCACCGTCTTCACTTGTGGGGGAAACCCATTCTGTCCTCCTGTGTTCGGTGGCCGGGGCTCCTCCTCGTCATTGCTATGCAGCCCCTTGTCCTTGTTTTCGGCATTTAACTTGCCGGCCTGCTTGAACACCCAGCATTCTCTGTTGGTGTGATTGGCTGGCTTGTCGGGGGTGCCGTGGATTTGACACGAGTGATCCAGTATGCGACCCAGACTGGATGGAGCCGGAGTATTTCTTTTAAATGGCTTTTTCCGCTGATTGGATCTAGAGCCTCTGAATCCAGCATTGACTGCCATATCTTCGGTGTTATCGCTGTTATTGCGGCGCTTTGGTCTGTTACGACGCTGCCTACCGTTAACATCTTTGGTATCAGAGGTATCCGGATTCCTCGATGTGTTGTTGCTGCGAGCCAGCCAGCTGTCCTCGCCCGCGCAAAAGTGGGTCATGAGTGTTGTGAGGGCTGCCATAGATTTTGGCTTCGCCTGGCCGAGGTGGCGGGCGAGCCACTCGTCGTGGATGTTATACTAGAATTCCGCTAGGGCCTCTGCATCCAGACAGTCTACAATTTGGTTTTTCTTAGTCAGGAACCATGTACAGAATTGTCTGGCCGATTCCCCTGGCTGCTGGGTTATGTGGCTCAAGTCATCAGCATCCGGTGGCCGCACATAAGTGCCCTGGAAGTTGTCAAGGAATGCGTCTTCTAGATCCTCCCAACTGCCGATGGAATCTACTGGCAAGCTGTTCAGCCAATGCCAAGTTGGTCCTTTGAGTTTTAATGGGAGGTACTTGATGGCATGTAGATCATCACCGCGAGCCATGTGGATGTGAAGGAGGAAATCCTCAATCCATACTGCGGGATCTGTTGTGCCATCGTATGATTCCATATTTACGGGTTTGAAACCCTACGGGAATTCATGATTCATAACTTCATGAGTAAAGCATAGGGGGTGTGCGGCGCCTCTGTGCCGGGCTATATCCCGACGCAGTTTGTATGAGTCTTGTTTGCTGTATTCGGCCGGCCAGATTTACTCTTGGTGTATCCGACGCGATGATCATCATCCCGTGTTGGCGCGTGTGCCCGTGTCCCGTATATTGACCTTGCGATTTTTGCCTTACTGTCCAATATGTCTCGTAGGTCCTTTGTGTTACCCCGGGCCTTGGTATTTTTGATTGAGTGGCGACGGGGTGCGGGCTGAACTTCAGGCTGAAACGCCTCTCTGGCTCGGCCGCGTAGTGGCTGGTCAGCCGCATCGTACACTGGTGAATGAGGTTTCAATGCTTCCTCCTCGAGGTGAGGTAGCAACCTGCGTTTTGGGTAACTCTTGGACGGGCGCTCGAGTTCATGCTCCTCGGCTGCAAGGACTTTGGTCCACCTGTCTGCTAGCAAGTCTTGATCAGCTTGAAGTTGTTGCTGCTTTTTCTTCAGGCTATTTGCCGTGGCCATAAGCCGGCGCTTGAAGCGCTCTTGCTTGACGGGGTCCTCAGGCACGATAAACTCGTCGTCGCCGAGGCTCGCCTTGTCTTCGGAGAGAGGCATGTAATTGTCCTCCTCTGGTTCTCCATGTGCTTCCTGCTCTGGAGGGCTAGCTTGTTCGTCCTCCAGCTCTACATCATGCTGGAGGGGATTGTTGTTGCCTTCGGCGCTATCCGGAGTGTCATTATCTCATGTGCCAGTATCACTGCTCTTGCTGTGGCGGGACTTAGAGCGGCACCGCTAACGTCGGTGCTTGGGTTGCTTCTTGGAGGGGCCATCCTCTACTGTCTCGTCGTCATTGCCATCTTTGGGGGTGTCCACCATGTATATGTCATATGATGAGGTGGCGGTCCAGCGCCCTGAGGGCGGTGTTTCCTATTCGTCTCTGGCTTCGTCGTCCATACCTTCGAAGTCTTCGGAGTCGAACTCGGGCATGTCGGTTAAGTCGTCGACAGTGGCTACTAAGTGGGTGATGGGTGGGCAGCGAATTTCTTCGTCGTCCGCATCCCATTCTAGCCGAACATAGTTCGGCCAAGGATCTCCTGACAGGGAGAGCGACCTTAATGAATTTAGCACGTCGCCGAAGGGCGAGTGCTGAAAGATATCCGCGGAGGTGAACTCCATGATCGGCGCCCAGTCGGATTCGACGGGCAGGGATGTGAGCGGCTCGGAGTCCATGGCCGGAGATGAACCCAGTGGTTCGGCGACACGGCTCTCGTAAGGGGTGAAGTCAGTATCTGGCTCTATCGCCACTGAGAGGGCAGCCTCCATGGCGGGGTCTATTCCTCCACTCTTGGATGGCGTGATTTGCTTTGGATTAATGGCCGGAGTAGTTGCGGACGCGATCTCCCGAACACTGTCCGACGGTAGAGTTACGTCATGCTCGTCATGACTGTGCGGCGTACCCGACATGGGCTCGAATCCGTCGAAGATCAAGTCTCTGTGGATGTCGGTGGTGTAGTTTAAGTTTCCGAACCTGACTCGATGGCCAGGGGCGTAGCTCTCGATTTGCTCCAGATGGCCAACCAAATTGGCCCGCAGTGCGAAGCCGCCGAATACGAAGATTTGTCCGGGGAGGAAAACCTCACCCTGGACCGCATCGCTAGTGATGATCGAAGGAGCCATCAAGCCTTATGGTGACGACACAGTGGAACTCTCAATGAAAGCACCAATGTCGGTGTCAAAACCGGTGGATCTCGGGTAGGGGGTCCCGAACTGTGCATGTAAGGCGGATGGTAACAGGAGGCAAGGGACACGACGTTCACCCAGGTTCAGGCCCTCTTGATGGAGGTAATACCCTACGTCCTGCTTGATTGTTCTTGATGATATGAGTATTACAAGAGTTAATCTACCACGAGATCAAAGAGGCTAAACCCTAGAAGCTAGCCTATGGTATGATTGAATCCTGTCCTATGGACTAAACCCTCCGGTTTATATAGACACCGGAGGGGGCTAGGGTTACACAAGGTTGGTAACAAAGGAGGAGATATACATATCCGTATTGCCTTGCTTGCCTTCCATGCCAAGTAGACTCCCATCTGGACATGGGACAAAGTTTTTAATCTCGTATCTTCATAGTCCAACAGTCCGGCCAAAGGATATAGTCCGGCTGTCCGGAGACCCCCTAATCCAGGACTCCCTCAACTACGATGAGACATTCTCACCCGTAGCGATTCTTAAGTCCGTCCGAATCATGTTAGCAATTGCCGCATTTTATGATTATGAAATTTGGCAAATCGATGTCAAAACTGCATTTGTTAATGGATATCTTAAAGAAGAGTTGTATATGATGCAACCAGAAGGTTTTGATCCAAAAGGTGCTAACAAAGTGCGCAAGCTCTAGTGATCAATTTATGGACTGGTGCAAGCCTCTCGGAGTTGGAATATACGCTTTAATAGTGTGATCAAAGCATATGGTTTTATACATACTTTTGGAGAAGCTTGTATTTACAAGAAAGTGAGTGGGAGCTCTGTAGCATTTCTAATATTATATGTGGATGGCATATTGCTGATCGAAAATGATACTGAATTTCTGAATAGCATAAAAGGATACTTGCATAAGACCTCGGCGAAGTTGCTTATATATTAGGCATCAAGATCTATAGAGATAGATCAAGATGCTTAATTGGACTTTCACAAAACACATACCTTCATAAAGTTTTGAAGAAGTTCAAAATGGATCAAGCAAAGAAAGGGTTCTTGCCTGTGTTACAAGGTGTGAAGTTGAGTCAGACTCAATGCCCGACCACTGCAGAAGATAGAGAGAAAATGAAAGTCATTCCCTATGCTTCAGCCATAGGTTCTATCATGTATGCAATGCTATGTACCAGACCTGATGTGTGCCTTGCTATTAGTTTAGCAGGGAGGTACCAAATAATCCAGGAGTGGATCACTGGACAGCGGTCAAGAACATCCTGAAATACCTGAAAAGGACTAAGGATATGTTTCTCGTTTATGGAGGTCACAAAGATCTCATCATAAACGCTTACGTCGATGCAAGCTTTGACACTGATCAGGATGACTCTATGTCACAAACGGGATACGTATTTTTATTGAATGGTGGAGCTGTTAGTTGGTGCAGTTCCAAGAAGAGCATCGTGGCGGGATCTATGTGTGAAGCGGAGTACATAGCTGCTTTGGAAGCAGCAAATGAAGGAGTCTGGATGAAGGAGTTCATATGCGATCTAGGGGTCATAACTAGTGCATCAGTTTCAATGAAAATCTTTTGTGACTACTGGTGCAATTGCCTTGGCAAAGGAATCGAGATTTCACAACAGAACCAAGCACATCAAGAGACACTTCAATTCCATCCGCCATCAAGTCAAGGAGGGAGACATAGAGATTTGCAAGATACATACAGATCTGAATGTTGCAGGCCCATTGACTAAGCCTCTTCCATGAGAAAAACATGATCAACACCAAGGCTCCATGGGTGTTAGAATCATTACTATGTAATCTAGATTATTGACTCTAGTGCAAGTGGGAGACCGAAGGAAATATGCCCTAGAGGCAATAATAAAGTTGTTATCTATATTTCCTTATATCATGATAAATGTTTATTATTCATGCTATAATTGTATTATTCGGAAACTTAGTACATGTGTGAATACATAGACAAACAGAGTGTCACTAGTATGCCTCTACTTCACTAGCTCGTTAATCAAAGATGGTTAAGTTTCCTAACCATAGACATGAGTTCTCATTTGATGAACGGGATCACATCATTAGAGAATGATGTGATTGACTTGACCCATCCGTTAGGTTAGCACTATGATTGTTTAGTTTATTGCTATTGCTTTCTCCATAACTTATACATGTCCTATGACTATGAGATTATGCAACTCCCGGATATAAGAAGAACACTTAGTGTGCTATCAAACATCACAACGTAACTGTGTGACTATAAAGATGCTCTACATGTGTCTCTGATGTGTTTGTTGAGTTGGCCTATATCAAGATTAGGATTTGTCACTCTGTGTATTAGAGAGGTATCTCTGGGCCCTCTTGGCAATGTACATCACTATAAGCCTTGCAAACAATGCGACTAATGAGTTAGTTGTAGGATGATGCATTACGGAACGAGTAAAGAGACTTGCCGGTAACGAGATTGAACTAGGTATTGAGATACTGACGATCGAATCTTGGGCAAGTAACATACCGATGACAAAGGGAACAACATATGTTGTTATGCGGTTTGACGGATAAAGACCTTCGTAGAATATGTAGGAACCTATATGAGCATCCAGGTTCTGCTATTGCTTATTGACCGCAGATGAGTTTCAGTCATGTCTACATAGTTCTCGAACCCGTAGGGTCCGCACGCTTAACGTTCGATGATGATCGGTATTCTGAGTTTATATGTTTTGATGTACCAAAGGTAGTTCAGAGTCTCGGATGTGATCACAGACATGACGAGGAGTCTCAAAATGGTCGAGACATAAAGATTGATATATTGGAAGGCTATGTTTGGACATAGGAATGGTTTCGAATGAGTTCGGGCATTTACCGGAGTACCGGGGGGTTTACCGAAACCCCCCGGGGAGTCAATGGGCCTTATTGGGCCTTAGTGGGAGAGAGGAGGAGGAGGCCAGGTGGAGGGAGCCCCCCCGAAGGCCAATCCGAATTGGGTGGGGGGGGCCCTTTCCTTCCCTCTCCCTCGCTCTTCCTTCTTCTCCTACTCCAACTAGGAAGGGGGAAACCTACTCCTACTAGGAGTGGGACTCCCCCCTTGGGCGCGCCCTATGAGGGCCGGCCCTTCCCTCTTCCACTCCTTCATATACGGGGGAGGGGGCACCCCATAGACACACAATTTGATTGTTTAGCCGTGTGCGGTGCCCCCTCCACAGAATTCCACCTCGGTCATATCGCTGTAGTGCTTAGGCAAAGCCCTGCGTCGGTAACTTCATCATCACCGTCATCACACCATCGTGCTGACGAAACTCTCCCTCGGCCTTAGCTGGATCAAGAGTACGAGGGACGTCACCGAGCTGAACATGTGTAGATCACGAAGGTGCCATGCGTTCGGTACTTGATCAGTTGGATCGCGAAGACGTTCGACTACATCAACCGCGTTTCATAATGCTTCTGCTTTCGATCTACAAGGGTACGTAGACATATTCTCCCCTTCTCGTTGCTATGCATCTCCTAGATCGATCTTGCGTGATTGTAGGAATTTTTTTTGAAATACTACATTCCCCAACAGGAAGGACGGCAAGGTTGATGTAGAGACCCTCCGTGATCGAATCCCCCTGCGGTAGAGTGCCAGAAAATGCCCTAAGATGGGATCCCACGGGAATAGAAGCCTGAGGCAGTAGAGAAGTATTTTTTGGTGTGCCCTCTTACGTAAGGGGAATATTTGGGTATTTATGAAGCAAGAATTAGTGTTAGACGGTCTACGAGGGGCCCACAAGCTAGGGGCGCGCCCCTACGGCTTGTGGTCGCCTCGTAGGTCTTCTGGCCTCCTTTCCAAGTCTCCTGGGTTTCTTCGGACCAAGAAAAATCACTGTAAAGTTTTATTCCTTTTTAACTCCATTTGATATTGATTTTATGTAAAAGCCAAAAACAAGGAAAAAAACAGAAACTGGCACTGGGCACTAGGTTAACTAGATGATACCCCGCGCGTTGCCGCGGGAATTGGTTGTGATGTATCTCAGTGAGAATGAGAAGTGAAACAGAATATAAGTAGCATAAACAGATTTATGGTTACATGTTGTGGTGAGCCTCTTGCCATGTTTAGGAAGTTCAACAAAAATAGATATCTAAGCATTCATAATAGATAGTAAGGTAAAATTCAAAGAGCATCTTGCATCTCTACAGTTTTGCATATAGTAAGATTGCACTTAGTTTTGTTCAAATTACTGTTCCTAAAGACTTTTTATTGGGAGGTAGGATTGTCCATGGGTTTAATGGATACGGATGAGATATAAAATCTATGGTATTATAGTTTACAGATGAGAAAGCTTATCAGGTAGCATTGACAAACAGTATTCTGAACAAAAAGGAAAATAAGTTGAAAATTAGATATATCGGCCTGTACCGAGCTATTAGTGTATCAAAAACATATGTTGGAGATATAAAACATGTGCATAATTACATAGGCGTAAGAGGTGTGAGAAAATATGCATTTTACATGTACATGTAATTTTGGAATGACATGAAAGTGGTTGAACAGGTGCAAGCAAAATCTTTAGTATGTCACGGCGCAGATGCTTTGATGAACTTTGGTGGTTAAGTTAGTTGTCTCTCTGAAAGGGGTTGAAGTGTTGCTATGATAAACATGGATTCTAGAGTAGATAAAAATCTTCTTCCATCAGATGCATGTGAGCTCCTTATTAAAGGACAACGAAGGTTGTCGGCCATCATTGTTCTACCAAAATGATGTGGCAACGCTGCTGAGGTGGATAGGCTGCATGTCAAGAGAAATAAGGTTGTGGGGATGCACCATTTAGGTATGATAGATAAGTTAGTCCCAAAAATAATATAAAATAGCATATAAAACATCCAAAATAGATAATATAATAGCAATGAACAGTAAAAAATTATAGATACGTTGGAGACGTATCAAGCATCCCCAAGCTTAATTCTTGCTTGTCCTCAAGTAGGTAAATGATAAGAACAGAATTTTTGATGTGAAATGCTACCTAACATATTTATCAATGCAATTCCTCTAATTGTGGCATGAATATTCACATCCATAAGATTCAAAACAAAAGTTTAATATTGACATAAAAACAATAATACTTCAAGCATACTAGTAAAGCAATCATGTCTTCTCAAAATACCATGGCTAAAGAAAGTTATCCCTACAAAATCATAAAGTCCTTTCATGCTCTATATTACTCACACAAAGTATTTATCATGCACAAATCCGATGACAATCCAAGCAATTGTTTCATACTTTTAATGTTCTCAAGCTTTTTCCACTTTCACGCAATACATGAGCGTGAGCCATGGATATAGCACCATAGGTGGAATAGAAGGTGGTTGTGAGGAGAAGACAAAAAGGAGAAGGTCTCACATCAACTAGGCAAATTAATGGGCTATGGAGATATCAATCAATCGATATCGATGCATGTGAGTAGGGATTGCCATGCAACGGATGCACTAGAGCTATAAGTGTATGAAAGCTCAAAATAAAACTAAGTGGGTGTGCATCCAACTTGCCTTCTCACGAAGACTTAGGGAAATTTGAGGAAGCCCATCGTTGGAATATACAAGCCAAGTTCTATAATGAAAAATTCCCACAAGTATATGAAAGTGATAAAATAGGAGTCTCTCTATCATGAAGAACATGGTGCTATTTTTGAAGCACAAGTGTGGAAAAGGGTAGTAACATTGTCCATTGTGTCATTTTCTCTCATATTTTTTTTATTTTGGGCTCTTTGGCCTCTTTTTTTATTTGGGCTCTTTGGCCTCTTTTATTTTTAAGTCCAGAGCCTCATCTCGACTTGTGGGAGAATCATAGCCTCCATCATCATTTCCTCAGATGGGACAATGCTCTAATAATGATGATCATCACACTTTTATTTACTTACAGCTCAAGAATTACAACTCGATACTAGATCAAAGATATGACTCTATATGAATGCTCCAACAATGTACCGGGATTTGCAATGATCTAGTGTGACATGTATGAAATATGAAGAGTGGACAAGCCACAAATACTATGCCAACTACATGATCATGCAAAGCAATATGGCATTGACGGTGCGTGTCATAATAAATGGAACGATGGAAGTTGTGTGGCAATATATCTTGGAATGGCTATGGAAATTCCATAATAGGTAGGTATGGTGGCTGTTTTGAGGAAGGGTATATGGTGAGTTCAATGCATTGGCAAAATTTGTGGTACTAGAGGGGTTAGCAATGGTGGAAGGATGAGAGTGTGTATAATCCATGGACTCAACATTAGTCATAAAGAACTCACGCACTTATTACAAAAAATTATTGGCTATTGAAGCAAAGTACTAATACGCATGCTCCTAGGGGGATAGATTGGTAGGAAGAGACCATCGCTCGTCCCCGACTGCCACTCATAAGGAAGACAATCAATAATAAATCATGCCCTAACTTCATCGCATAACGATAGACCATATGTGCATGCTTAGGGAATCACCGACTTTAACACAAGTATTTCTACCAATCCATAATTACACTCTGGCATAACTCTAATATCACCATCTCTATATCTCAAAACAAATGCAAGGAATCAAACTTCTCATATATTCAATGCTCTTTATGAAAGTTTTAATTATGTCCCTCTTGGATGCCCATCATACTAGGACCAAATCCATAACCTAAGAAAATTACCATACTGTTTTAAGACTCTCACAATAATATAAGTAAAGCATGAGAGTTCATAAATTTTGACAAAATAACACCACCTCCATGCTCTAAAAATATATAAGTGAAGTACTAGAGCAATTGTCTAGCTCAAAAGATATAAGTGAATCACATAGGGTATTCTAATAAATTCATAAGTAAAGCATGTGAAATGATTGTGGAAAACTAAAAAGCAAAGACTCATATAATACAAGACACTACAAGCAAAACATGTATGATGTGGTGAATAAAAATATAGCCTCAAGTAAATTTACTGTCGTGGGAAACCACGACCACCTATGGGGTCGTCGGCCCCTTGTGGTTCGGTAGGGGGATGATGTCGACGTTCTGGGAACAAGGGTACCCAGACTTGCCTGTCCGCGACCCACAACATGGCTCCATCGACATCCTAGTATGGCCCATCTTTAGCATCGACAAGACAAGACCCTCGCGAGGGGCCAAGCCTCGCGAGGCGGGCGACACCAGGACCTCTAGAGGGAGCGGCCTCTCTAGGCCGACTCCTGAGGAGTGGAGATTCCTATGCAAGCGCACATCTCATGAGGTACGGGTGACGCAAGCCATGAAAACCAAGGCCAGGTGGGCGCTAGCGAGCGCAGGGCAGCAGGTTTCCTCTTTGGTGCTAAGAAGGCAAGCGCAAGCGCGGGGTCCCGAGGAATCAGCCAAAGGTTTCCATTCCAGTGCAACGAGACCAAGACCGCCAGGATAGCAGGACGGATGTCATCACCGATCCCACCACGGCATCACGAGTAGAAGCTTTGCAGGCGAAGACTACCTTTCATTGGGATAAGATGTACGACTTGTCCCCCTTCAAAATTGGCAACTGTGGGATCCCTTCCCGCCTTCATACAGAAGAAGAGGACTGATGCCACTATATATAGCTTAGCCACCACCAAAGAAGGGGGGATGAATCCTGATCTCACACCCACACAAGAACAGACCTTCTAAGTTTGTTCTTCCTCTGTACCAGTTCATCCTCAGCCCCTCGCGAGGCTAATCCACCCCAAAGCAGGAGTAGGGTCTTACACCGCAAAGGTGGCCCGAACTTGGGTAAACTGTCGTATCTCTTTCCTTTCATGTTCATTGAGCTAGGAGAGGTTGAGTTCTTCACACACACCCTAGAGTTCGAAACTTTCTTGGGTCTGCGGAGCCCTGAATCTGACATATGGCGCGGCAGGTAGGGGCGTGTCGAAGCGCTTCTTCATCAGTCGTGCTCCACCCTGGCCGCTTGGTTCCCATGGCAGGCGCCGCTCCACTCGCCGGGCTTCCAGGCGCGTTTGGAGGCATCGTGGGCTGCCAGGCTTTCTCCCCCGCCTTGCGACGGGTGCAATGGTCATTCAAGTACAGGCCAAAGTTGTCGTCGCGATATGAGGCTGGACCCAATGGAGTTCCTCCAGGTGTATGCGGAGGCTATCTGGGTGGTCGGCCGGGACAACAAGGTCATGGCCAATTGGTTCCCTCTGGCTCTTACGGGTGTGCCGCACACTTGGCTCCTCAACCTGCCGAAGTCCTTAGTGGCCTCCTAGGAAGAGCTGCGCTGCTTGTTCATCGCGCACTTCGCGGCCCCGGTGCCCCACGTCGTCATGACCATCCTCGGCGGGTCGCAGGCACCGGCCTCATACCGCCATGTGAAGTAGTTCTTTCGCCAGGTGGGGGCCGCCCAGTCGCGGTGAGGGGCCCCTCCGGGCTGGCGGCGCTCAAGGCCGACCTCATCTTCTACGCCATAGACCAAACTAAGACCACAATCGGCACCGGCGTGCTTTCCCATGCTTTGCACACCCACCATATGCAACATAGCGGCCACAAGGACCCTCATCCATGGCGGCGCGGGCCTCAATGTCCTCTCTGTGGAGGCCTTCGGCCTACTTCACATGCCCTTCGACTGGCTCCTCCCCACCAAGCCCTTCTCGGGGGTCATCGATGGTACTACCTGCCCTCTAGGGCAGATCCTCCTTCCTGTCACCTTTGGCACGCGCGACAACTACCGCACCAAGTGCATCGACTTCCACATCGCCCGCATGGGCCTCCCATGCAACGCCATTCTCGGATATTCGGCCCTCGCCATGTTCATGGCGGCGGCTCACCCCGGCTACAACATCATGAAGATGCCAGGAAGCAGCGGTGTCCTCACCATAGCGGGCGACACTAAAGACGCACTCATGACCCTCAAGCTCCCTTTCCAAGACCACCGCGGCCGCGTGGCCAGACGCGGGGGGCGCCCGGAAGATCCCAAAGGTGACGCATGCAAAGAAGAAGTGGTTGTGCTCTCAAGATCTGGTCGAGACGAAGCAGGTGCCGGTCGATGACGACGGGGGATCAGGCCCCACCATCATCATAGGCTCAGCCTCCCCCCGGACCAAGAAGAGGTGCCGGTCAGCTTCCTCCGCACTAACAAGGACATGTTTGTGTGGGAGGCGACGAACCTGGTCGGCGTTCCGCGCGAAGTGATCGAGCACCACTTCATGGTGTGCCCCAATGCACGCGCTGTGAAGAAGAAGACACGGCGGCAAGCCCCGGAGAAGCTGTCGTTCATCATTCAAGAGACCCGCAAGCTGCAGGAGGCTGGCGTTATTCAGGAGGTGCGCCATCCAGCTTGGCTTCTGAACCCGGTTATCGTCCCCAAGAAGGGAAGGAAGGAGCGCATGTGCGTTTATTTTACAAGCCTCAACAAAGCTTGCCCTCAAGAGTCAAGACCCTTTCCCTCTTCCACATCGATCAGATCGTCGAGTCCACTGCTGAGTGTGATTTGCTGTGCTTCCTGGACGCCTTCTCAGGCTATCACCAAATCAAGATGGCTCTACAAGATGTCAAGAAGACGGCTTTCCTGACCCCGTGTGGGGTGTACTACTACACCTGCATGTCGTTCAGGCTGCGCAATGCCGGCTCGACCTTCCAGCGATTGATGCACATCGCCTTGGGCGAGGAACGCTGAGGCGTACATCGACGACATAGTGGTCAAATCTCGGAACGTATGAACTTTCATCGAAGATCTGGAAGAAACATCCGCCAGCCTACGCCAGGTGAATGTGTGGCTCAACCCGGAGAAGCGTGTGTTTAGCGTCCTGTTCGGCAAGCTGCTGGGTTTCCTGGTGTCGCACAGGGGGATCGAGGCCAACCTCGGGAAGATCAAGGCGATAGAGAGGATGAGCCCACCGCAAACTCTCAAAAGATGCAGAACCTGGTGGGCTGCGTAACCTCGCTGGGGCGCATCATCTCCAAGCTAGGCGAGCGCGCCCTCCTGTTCTTCAAGATGATGAAAAAGAAGGGCCCGTTCGAGAGGACTCCAGAGGCCGATATGGCCTTCCAAGACCTCAATAGGTACCTTACCACCCCGCCGGTGCTGGTGGCGTATCGCCCTCTTGAACCCCCGGTGCTTTACCTGGCCGCCACGCCTCACTCAGCCAGCGCGGTGCTCATGGTGGTCCGGGAAAGGTGTGTGGTTTAGGGTGCGCGGCGCAGCGCCCCACACCCGACCAAGGCGCCGTAGCCTTAGGACGACGCTCCTGAGGCCTCGGACACCCCACCAGGCGACGGGGCTCCCGAGGATGGTGCTCCTAAATTCACGGCTGCCCCACCAGATGTCGCTCCTCAGGTCACGGCTGCCCCGCCAGATGTCGCTCCTGAGGTCACGGCGGCCCTGCCAGATGTCGCTCCTGAGGTCACGGCAGCCCCGCCAGATGTAGCTCCTGAGGTCACGGCCGCCTCGCCACATGACAAAGCTCCTGATACTCCCCTACCTCAGGAGGCATGGGACCCCATCGAGGCCTCCTCCCTCGTGGAGCATCCTGTGCACTTCATCGTCATGGTGCTGCGTGATGGGCGGGCGTGTTACCCCATGCCACAGAAGCTCCTGCTTGCACTCCTCGTTGCCTCCAGGAGACTGCATCACTACTTCCAAGGCTACCCCATCAAGGTTGTTTCAGCCTACCCCTTGGAGAGGGTGCTCCGAAGCCCCAACGTCGCGGGAAAGGTCGCGAATGGAACATCAAGCTGTAGGCGTTCCAGCTGGAGTTCAGCACCACCAGGGTCATCAAGGGCGTGGCCCTCGCTGACTTTGTGGCAGAATGGGCTGATGCCCCTGGCTGACAAGTGGGTGAGGACCGATCTCTCGCGTCCAAAGACGAGGCACCAGATGATTGGGTCATGAACTTCGACGGTGTGTTTGCACGCCAAGGCGCGGGGGCTGGATCTGTGCTCATCTCGCCTACCCAGGACAAGCTCTACTATGCCTTGCCACTCTCCTTCCAGCATGGCGAGAAATGTTGGGGAACGTAGTAATTTCAAAAAATTCCTACGCACACGCAAGATCATGGTGATGCATAGCAACGAGAAAGGAGATCGTGTCCACGTACCCTCGTAGACCGAAAGCGGAATTGTTAGCACAACGCGGTTGATGTAGTCGTATGTCTTCACAATCCGACCGATCAAGCACCGAACGGACGGCACCTTCGAGTTCTCCACACGTTCAACTCAATGACGTCCCTCGAACTCTGATCCAATCGATCTTTGAGGGAGAGTTCCGTCAGCACGACGACGTGGTGACGATGATGATGTTCTACCGACGCAGGGCTTCGCCTAAGCACCGCTACGATATGACCGAGGTGGATTATGGTGGAGGGGGCACCACACACGGCTAAAAGATCTAGGAGATCAATTGTTGTCTCTAGGGGGTGCCTCCCTCCCCATATATAAAGGAGTAGAGGAGGGGGAGGGGGCCGGCCACCCTTGGCGCGCCCCATGAGGAGTCCTACTCCCACCGGGAGTAGGACTCCCCCCTTTCCATGTTGGAGTAGGAGAGGAGAGGGATGGAGAAAGAGGGAGAAAGGAAGGGGGCGCCGCCCCCCTTCCTAGTCCAATTCGGACTTGGGAGGGGAGGGGTGCGCGGCTGCCCCTTGGCCGCCTCCCCTCTTCCACCAATTGGGACCATGAGGCCCATTAACCTGCGGGGGGGGGGGGTGTTCCGGTAACCCCCCGGTACTCTGGTATGTATCCGATAACCCCCCGAACCATTCCGGTGTCTGAATATAGTCGTCCAATATATCAATCTTCATGTCTCGACCATTTCAAGACTCCCTGTCATGTCCGTGATCGCATCCGGGACTCCAAACTACCTTCGGTACATCAAAACACATAAACTCATAATATAACCGTCATCGAACTTTAAGCGTGTGGACCCTACGGGTTCGAGAACTATGTAGACATGACTGAGACATGTCTCCAGTCAATAACCAATGGCGGAACCTGGATGCTCATATTGGCTCCTACATATTCTATGAAGATCTTTATCGGTCAAACTGCATAACAACATATGTTGTTCCCTTTGTCATCGGTATGTTACTTGCCCGAGATTCGATCGTCGGTATCTCAGTACCTAGTTCAATCTCGTTAACAGCAAGTCTCTTTACTCGTTCCGTAATACATCATCCCGCAACTAACTCTTTAGTTGCAATGCTTGCAAGCCTTAAGTGATGTGTATTACCAAGTGGGCCCAGAGATACCTCTCTGACAATCGGAGTGACAAATCTTAATCTTGAAATACGCCAACCCAACAAGTACTTTTGGAGACACCTGTAGAGCACCTTTATAATCACCCAATTACGTTGTGACGTTTGGTAGCACACAAAGTGTTCCTCCGGTAAACGGAAGTTGCATAATCTCATAGTCACAGGAACATGTATAAGTCATGAAGAAAGCAATAGCAACAAAATAAACGATCAAGTGCTAAGCTAACGGAATGGGTCAAGTCAATCACATCATTCTCCTAATGATGTGATCCTGTTAATCAAATGACAACTCTTTGTCTATGGCTAGGAAACATAACCATCTTTGATGAACGAGCTAGTCAAGTAGAGGCATACTAGTGACACTATGTTTGTCTTTGTATTCACACATGTATCATGTTTCCCGTTAATACAATTCTAGCATGAATAATAAACATTTATCATGATATAAGGAAATATATAATAACTTTATTATTGCCTCTAGGGCATATTTCCTTCAGTCTCCCACTTGCACTAGAGTCAATAATCTAGATTACATAGTAATGATTCTAACACCCATGGAGCCTTGGTGTTGATCATGTTTTTCTCATGGAAGAGGCTTAGTCAATGGGCCTGCAACATTCAGATCTGTATGTATCTTGCAAATCTCTATGTCTCCCACCTGGACTTGATCCCGGATGGAGTTGAAGCGTCTCTTGATGTGCTTGGTTCTCTTGTGAAATCTAGATTCCTTTGCCAAAGCAATTGCACCAGTATTGTCACAAAAGATTTTCATTGGACCTGATGCACTAGGTATGACACCTAGATCGGATATGAACTCCCTCATCCAGACTCCTTCATTTGCTGCTTCCGAAGCAGCTATGTACTCCGCTTCACATGTAGATCCTGCTATGACGCTTTGTTTAGAACTGCACCAACTGACAGCTCCACCATTTAATAAAAACACGTATCCGGTTTGCAATTTAGAATCGTCCGGATCAGTGTCAAAGCTTGCAACGACGTAACCATTAACGACGAGCTCTTTGTCACCTCCATAAACGAGAAACATATCCTTCATCCTTTTTAGGTATTTCAGGATGTTCTTGACCACTGTCTAGTGATCCACTCCTGGATTACTTTGGTACCTCCCTGCTAAACTAATAGCAAGGCACACATCAGGTCTGGTACACAGCATTGCATACATGATAGAGCCTATGGCTGAAGCATGGGGAACATCTTTCATTTTCTCTCTATCTTCTGCAGTGGTCGGGTATTGAGTCTTACTCAATTTCACACCTTGTAACACAGGAAAGAAGCCTTTCTTTGCTTGATCATTTTTGAACTTCTTCAAAAGTTTGTCAGGGTCTGTGCTTTGTGAAAGTCCAATTAAGCATCTTGATCTATCTCTATAGATCTTGATGCCCAATATATAAGCAGCTTCACCAAGGTCTTTCATTGAAAAACTCTTATTCAAATATCCTTTTATGCTATCTAGAAATTCTATATCATTTCCAATCAACAATATATCATCCACATATAATATCAGAAATGCTCCAGGGCTCCCACTCACTTTCTTGTAAATACAAGCTTCTCCAAAATTCTGTATAAAACCATATGCTTTCATCACACTATCAAAACGTTTATTCCAACTCCGAGAGGCTTGCACCAGTCCATAAATGGATCGCTGGAGCTTGCACACTTTGTTAGCTCTCTTTGGATCGACAAAACCTTCCAGTTGCATCATATACAACTCTTCTTCTAGAAATCCATTCAGGAATGCAGTTTTGACATCCATTTGCCAAATTTCATAATCATAAAATGTGGCAATTGCTAACATGATTGAGACAGACTTAAGCATCGCTACGAGTGAGAAGGTCTCATCGTAGTCAATCCCTTGAACTTGTCGAAAACCTTTTGCAACGAGTCAAGCTTTATAGACAGTAACATTGCCATCAGTGTTAGTCTTATTCTTGAAGATCCATTTATTCTCGATGGCTTTCTGATCATCGGGCAAGTCAACCAAAGTCCATACTTTGTTCTGATACATCGATCCCATCTTAGATTTCATGGCTTTAAGCCATTTTTCGGAATCTAGGCTCACCATCACTTCTTCATAGTTCGTAGGTTCGTCATGGTCTAGAAACATAACCTCCAGAACAGGATTACCGTACCACTCTGTTGTGGATCTTACTCTGGTTCACCTACGAGGTTCAGTAATAACTTAATCTGAAGTTTCATGATCATCATCATTAACTTCCTCACTAATTGGTGTAGACGTCACAGGAACAGGTTTCTGTGATGAACTACTATCCAACAAGGGAGCAAGTAATGTTACCTCATCAAGTTCTACTTTCCTCCCACTCACTTCTTTCGAGAGAAACTCCTTCTCTAGAAAGGATCCATTCTTAGCAGCGAATGTCTTGCCTTCGGATCTGTGATAGAAGGTGTACCCAACAGTTTACTTTGGGTATCCTATGAAGACACATTTCTCTGATTTTGATTCGAGCTTATCAGGTTGAAGCTTTTTCACATAAGCATCGCAGCCCCAAACTTTAAGAAACGACAATTTTGGTTTCTTGCCAAACCACTGTTCATAAGGTGTCATCTCAACGGATTTTGATGGTGCCCTATTTAACGTGAATGCGGCCGTGTCTAAAGCATAGCCCCAAAACGATAGCAGTAAATCAGTAAGAGACATCATAGGTCGCACCATATCTAGTAAAGTACGATTACGACGTTCGGACACACCATTACGTTGTGGTGTTCTGGGTGGTGTGAGTTGCGAAACTATTCCGCATTGTTTCAAATGTAGACAAAAATCGTAACTCGAATATTCTCCTCCACGATCAGATCGTAGAAACTTTATTTTCCTGTTACGATGATTTTCAACTTCACTCTGAAATTCTTTGAACTCTTTAAATGTTTCAGACTTATGTTTCATTAAGTAGATATACCCATATCTGCTTAAATCATCTGTGAAGGTGAGAAAATAACGATACCCGCCGCGAGCCTCAACATTCATTGGACCACATACATCAGTATGTATGATCTCCAACAAATTAGTTGCTCGCTCCATAGTTCCGGAGAACGGCGTTTTAGTCATCTTGCCCATGAGGCATGGTTCGCAAGTACCAAGTGATTCATAATCAAGTGATTCCAAAGGTCCATCAGTATGGAGTTTCTTCATGCGCTTTATACCAATATGACCCAAATAGCAGTGCCACAAATAAGTTGCACTATCATTATCAACTCTGCATCTTTTGGCTTCAACATTATGAATATGTGTATCACTACTATCGAGATTCAAAAAATAGACCACTCTTTAAGGGTGCATGACCATAAAAGATATTACTCACATAAATAGAACAACCATTATTCTCATATTTAAATGAATAACCGTCTCGCACTAAAGAAGATCCAGATATAATGTTCATGCTCAATGCTGGCACCAAATAACAATTATTTAGGTCTAAAACTAATCCCGAAGGTAGATGTAGAGGTAGCGTGCTGACAGCGATCACATCGACTTTGGAACCATTTCCCACGTGCATCGTCACCTCGTCCTTAGCCAGTGTTCGCTTAATCCGTAGTCCCTGTTTTGAGTTGTAAATATGAGCAACAGAACCAATATCAAATACCCAGGTGCTACTGCTAGCTCTGGTAAGGTACACATCAATAACATGTATATCACATATACCTTTGTTCACCTTGCCATCCTTCTTATCCGCCAAATACTTGGGGTAGTTCCGCTTCGAGTGACCAGTCTGTTTGAAGTAGAAGCACTCAGTTTCAGGCTTAGGTCCAGACTTGGGTTTCTTCTCTTGAGCAGCAACTTGTCTGCTGTTCTTTTTGAAGTTCCCCTTCTTCTTCCCTTTGCCCTTTTTTCTTGAAACTAGTGGTCTTGTTGACCATCAACACTTGATGCTCCTTTTTGATTTCTACCTCCATAGCCTTTAGCATTGCGAAGAGCTCGGGAATTGTCTTATCCATCCCTTGCATATTATAGTTCATCATGAAGCTTTTGTAGCTTGGTGACAGTGATTGAAGAACTCTGTCAATGACACTATCAACAGGAAGATTAACTCCCGGTTGAATCAAGTGATTATGATACCCAGACATTTTGAGTATATGTTCACTGACTGAACTATTTTCCTCCATCTTGCAGCTATAGAACTTATTGGAGACTTCATATCTCTCAATCCGGGCATTTGCTTGAAATATTAACTTCAACTCCTGGAACATCTCATATGCTCCATGACATTCAAAACATCGTTGAAGTCCCGGTTCTAAGCCGTAAAGCATGGCACACTGAACTATCGAGTAGTCATCAGCTTTGCTCTGCCAGGTGTTCATAACATCTAGTGTTGCTCCTGCAGCAAGTTTGGCACTTAGCGGTGCTTCCAGAACGTAATTGTTCTATGCAGGAATGAGGATAATCCTCAAGTTACGGACCCAGTCCATGTAATTGCTACCATCATCTTTCGACTTTGCTTTCTCAAGGAAAGCATTAAAATTCAACGGAACAACAGCACGAGCCATCTATCTACAACAAATATAGACATGCAAAATACTATCAGGTACTAAGTTCATGATAAATTTAAGTTCATTTAATCATATTACTTAAGAACTCCCACTTAGATAGACATCTCTCTAATCATCTAAGTGATCACGTGATCCAAATCAACTAAACCATAACCGATCATCACGTGAAATGGAGTAGTTTTCAATGTTGAACATCATTATGTTGATCATATCTACTATATGATTCACGCTCGACCTTTCGGTCTCAGTGTTCTGAGGCCATATCTGCATATGCTTGGCTCGTCAAGTTTAACCTGAGTATTCTACGTGTGCAAAACTGGCTTGCACCTATTGTAGATGGACGTAGAACTTATCACACCCGATCATCACGTGGTGTCTAGGCACGACGAACTTTGGAAACGGTGCATACTTAGGGAGAACACGTCTATCTTGAAATTTAGTGAGAGATCATCTTATAATGCTACCGTCAATCAAAGCAAAATAAGATGCATAAAAGATAAACATCACATGCAATCAATATAAGTGATATGATATGGCCATCATCATCTTGTGCTTGTGATCTCCATCTCCGAAGCACCATCGTGATCACCATCATCACTGGCGCGACACCTTGATCTCCATCATAGCATCGTTGTCATCTCGCCAACTATTGCTTCTATGACTATCGCTACCGCTTAGTGATAAAGTAAAGCAATTACATGGCGATTGCATTGCATACAGTAAAGTGACAACCATATGGCTCCTGCCAGTTGCCGATAACTCAGTTACAAAACATGATCATCTCATACAATAAAATATATCATCATGTCTTGACCATATCACATCACAACATGCCTTGCAAAAACAAGTTAGACGTCCTCTACTATGTTGTTGCAAGTTTTGCGTGGTTGCTACGGGCTGAGCAAGAACCGTTCTTACCTACGCATCAAAACCACAACGATAGTTTGTCTAGTTGGTGTTGTTTTAACCTTCGCAAGGACCGGGTGTAGCGACACACGGTTCAAGTAAAGTTGGAGAAACTGACACCCGCCAGCCACCCGTGTGCAAAGCACGTCGGTAGAACCAGTCTCACGTAAGTGTACGCATAATGTCGGTCCAGGCCGCTTCATCCAACAATAGCGCCGAACAAAAGTATGACATGCTGGTAAGCAGGATGACTTGTATCGCCCACAACTCACTTGTGTTCTACTCGTGCATATAACATCAACGCATAAAACCTGGCTCGGATGCCACTGTTGGGGAACATAGTAATTTCAAAAAAAATCATACGCACACGCAAGATCATGGTGATGCATAGCAACGAGATGGGAGAGTGTGTCCACGTACACTCGTAGACCGAAAGCGGAAGGGTTAGCACAACGCGGTTGATGTAGTCATACATCTTCACGATCCGACTGATCAAGCACCGAACACACGACACCTCCGAGTTCTACACACGTTCAACTCGATGACGTCCCTTGAACTCCAATCCAGCCAAGCTTTGAGGGAGAGTTCCGTTAGAATGAAGGCGTGGTGACGATGATGATGTTCTACCAACGCAGGGCTTCGCCTAAGCACCGCTACGATATGACCGAGGTGGATTATGGTGGAGGAGGGCACCGCACACGGCTAAAAGATCTAAGAGATCAATTGTTGTCTCTAGGGGGTGCCTCCCTCCCAGTATATAAAGGAGTAGAGGAGGGGGAGGGGGCCGGCCACCCTTGGCGCGCCCCATGAGGAGTCCTACTCCCAGCGGGAGTAGGACTCCCCCCTTTCCATGTTGGAGTAGTAGAGTAGAGGGAAGGAGAAAGAGGGAGAAAGGAAAGGGGGGGCACCCCCCTTCCTAGTCCAATTCATACTTGGGAGGGGAGGGGCGCGCGGCTGCCCCTTGGTCGCATCTCCTCTTCCACCAATTGGGCCCATGAGGCCCATTAACCTCCAGGGGGGTTCCGGTAACCCCCCAGTACTCCGGTATGTATCTGATAACCCCCGGAACCATTCCGGTGTCCGAATATAGTCGTCCAATATATCAATCTTCATGTCTCGACCATTTCGAGACTCCTCATCATGTCTGTGATCACATCCGGGACTCCGAACTACCTTCGGTACATCAAAACACATACACTCATAATATAACCATCATCGAACTTTAAGTGTGCGGTCCCTACGTGTTCGAGAACTATGTAGACATGACCGAGACATGTCTCCGGTCAATAATCAATAGCGGAACCTGGATGCTCATATTGGCTCCTACATATTCTACAAAGATCTTTATCGGTCAAACCGCATAACAACATACGTTGTTCCCTTTGTCATCGGTATGTTACTTGCCTGAGATTCGATCGTCGGTATCTCAATACCTATTTCAATCTCGTTACTGGCAAGTCTCTTTACTCGTTCCGTAATACATCATCCTGCAACTAACTCATTAGTCGCAATGCTTGCAAGGCTCAAATGATGTGTATTACCGAGTGGGCCTAGAGATACCTCTCTGACAATCGGAGTGACAAATCCTAATCTTGAAATACGCCAACCCAACAAGTACTTTCGGAGACACCTGTAGAGCACCTTTATAATCACCCAGTTACGTTGTGACATTTGGTAGCACCCAAAGTATTCCTCCGGTAAACGTCGCCATCGACAAGTTCACCAAGTGGGCATAGGTGGAAGTCGTCCGCACTATCCTAGCTGGCTCGGCCGTCAGGTTCATCAAGGGCCTCGTGAGCCGTTTCGGGGTTCCCAACCGCATCATCACCGACAATGGCTCTCAGTTCATGAGCAACCTTTTCAAAATATATTATGCTATCCTTGGAACGCAGATATGCTATGCTTCGGTGGCATACCCGCGGAGCAATGGCCAGGCCGAACGCGCCAACGCGGAGGTCCTGAGAGGCCTCAAGGCGAGGAACTTCAAGAAGAAGCTCGAGGCCTGTGGTAGGGGCTGGCTCGATGAGCTCTAGTTTGTGTTGTCGTCCATCCGCACCAACGTGACCAAGCCCACAGATGAGACTATGTTCTTCCTCGTGTATGAAGCCGAGGCGGTCCTCCCTTAGGAGGTCAAGCATCGCTCCCCGGGGGTCTTGGCATTCGGCGAGGCGCGCCAGGACGCCTCGCGGGGGATGGACCTCATGCTGGGGGAGGAGTGCCGCCGCCAAGCCTTGCTCCGTGCAGCGAGGTACCAGCACGCGCTGCGGTGATACCACTGCTGTAGCGTCCGCTCCAGGACCCTAGAGGTGGGTGACCTCATCCTGAGGCGGGTGCTCTCTAGGGAGGGGCTTCACAAGCTCTCTCCCATGTGGGAGGGCCCGTTCAGGATCGCCCATGTCTCCAAGCCTGGCGTCGTGCGCCTGGAGATGCGGGACGGGGTCCCCATCCAGAACGCCTGGAACATCCAGCTTTTCCGGAAGTTCGATCTGTGATCAACGTCTCCGCTCGTGACACTCTCACGTAATAATGAGTTGGGGCTGTACACACCCCGGAGTCTCCTGAGCGCCGCCCCAAGGCCTCACGGGGGCTCCCACCCATGTCCTAGTGGAGGCCCCATGCTCCGTGCTAGTGGGAAGACAAGAAGACTAGTATAGGTGCTTGAAGTGGTTGTTCTTTTTCTTGCATTCTGTAGTTGGTTTGCATCTTCTTGAATGGAATTTGAAGTTTTTCGCATCTCCTTTTCAGGGTTGGAAATTTCTTCTCCTTACATCATTCGCTCTTCCAGGTCTTGCCACAGGGGGGGTGGCAGTTGCTCGTCGCTCCTCCTCGCGTGTCCCGCGCGCGGGGGCTGGGCAGGTGTGTGCGCTCGGGCCCACCCTCGAACACACCTCTCCAAAGCCTCAGTACCCTGGAGGTGATTTCCTTCAGAAGTGGCTAGCATGTGCCGAATAACAGCCACTTAGTCACTTGGGGGCTCGACACCGCACGGATCGATGACTTGTGTCGCTATGAGGTGGAGCGGTGGAGCCTTGGTTGGGTAGTCCACCATTGCCATCCCCGTCAAGATTGCCGGGGCAGTCTTGAGACTTGTCTCTGGGGCAACCCTCGCCAGGCTCACCTGCCCAGCAAGGGAGGCTTTCCCTTAGTGGTATCTTGCTCCTTTTGGCTTGACTTGGTCTTCTTGATCCGCTCTTCGATATCTCAAAGAGCTATCTCTTCGACTTGGTTTTGTCTTGGATTTCACAACCTTGCTCTTAGGCCTGTGCACGGTCTGGGCAATAGACCCAAGGTTTGTTGCACCAACATTTACCGATGGATTGAAGACGAAACAGGGGATGCCATCCGTGGCATCCCGAAACTTAGATGCTTAGTTGTCTTTGAATACTACCTTGGGGTGCCTTGGGCATCCCAAAGCTTAGGCTCTTGCCACTCCTTATTCCATAGTCCATCAAATATTTACCCAAAACTTGAAAACTTCACAACACAAAACTCAACAAAAAACATGTGAGATCCATTAGTATGATAAAACAAATCTCCCCTTTAGGTCCTGTTGTGAATTCATTCTAAATTTATATAAGTGTTATATCTACTATTTTCCAATTTCTCCATCGTTCATACCCCCCAATACTACCCATAGATTCGTCAAAATAAGCAAATAAGACATCAAAAACAGAATCTGTCAACAATAGAACAGTCTGTAAAGACCCGAATATTAGTCATACTTCTGTAACTCTAAAATTTCTGAAAATTAGGACAACAGAGGCAATCAATATATAAATCTTGTCTAAAACATTCAGAATTTTCCGCGCTCTAGTGAATTTAAACAATTGTGTTACTGGACACAAAAGTTTCTGTTTTCCAGCAACATGAAATCAACAATCTACCAAAGCATCCCAAAGGTCTTGCTTGGCTCAAACGCTAATTAAAACACCAAAACACAATTACTACAGAAGTAATAATGTGTATTTATTGAAAAAAATAAGCAAAAACAAAAATCACAAAATAAAATTGGGTTGCCTCGCAACAAGTGCTATTGTTTTACGCCCCTAGCTAGGCATATTGCATGGATCTAGGTATTATCATCTTTGGTATTAAATTCATAAGCAGCCCTCATAATAGATTCATAAGGTAACTTAATTTTATTTCTTGGAAGGTGTTCCATGCCCTTCCTTAATGGATATTGAAATCTAATGTTTCCTTCTTTCATATCAATAGGGCTTGTAGGATTGCAATCTATATCAAGCATAATAAAATCTACGGGCACATAATTCCTATTTGCAACAATAAGAATATCATTAATCCTTCCCATAGGTTTCTTAGTAGAGGAATCTGCTAGATGCAAATTCAAAGAACAATCATCACTTTTCTGGAAACCTATCACATCACATAAAATTTTGGCAATGGTGGAAACGCTAGCACCCAAATCACACAAAGTAGTACACTCATAATCTTATATCTTAATCTCAATAGTAGGTTCACATTCATCATAAAGCTTTCTATGTATTGAAACTTCCAACTCAAGTTTTTCTTCAAATGATTTCATCATAGCATCCACGATATGTTTAGTAAAAGCCTTATTTTGATTATGAACATGAGGTGAATTAAGCATGGATTGCAACAAGGAAACACTATATATTAAATAATAATTATCAGAATTAAAGTCCTCAAAATCCAAAAGAGTGGTTTCATCGCTACCTAAAGTTTTGACCTCGCCAATCCCACTTTTATCAATTTTTTCATTAAGATCGTCACCCGCAAAATTATTCGGACACCTTCTAGCTAAACTTGACTCATCTCTAGTCCCATCTTTATCAAGTTTTGTATTAGCAAACAAATATTCAATAGGAGTCACACCAATCACTTTAAGATCTTCATCATTATTATTACAAAAATTAGAAGAACGTGCTTTTTCTAGCCAATCTCTCTTAGCACGCATCCTAGTGGTTCTCTCTCTACTTTAATTAATAGAAATTTTAATAGCTTTCACAGATTCATTAATATCAATCTTGGGTGGCATATATCTAATCTTAAAAGAATCAATCTCATGAGAAATTCTATCAACGTTTCTAGCCAAATTATCATTCTAAAGCAATTTTTCTTCAACCATAGCATTGAAAATCTTTTGAGAATTAATGAAATTTTTAATATTGTTCTCAAGATCAAAGGGTATTTTATTGTAATTTCCATAAGAATTTTTGTAGGAATTACCATCACTATTAGAGGGAATACTTGGAAACAACCTAGGGTTGAAGTTTCCTCTATACGCGTTATTACCAAGATTGTTCCTACCAACAAAATTCACATCCATAGATTCATTATTATTCTCAATCAAGGTGGACAAAGGCATATCATTAGGATCAATAGGATCACTCTTACTAGCAATCAATTTCATAAGTTCCTCCATCTTTCCACTCAAAGTATTAATTTCTTCAATCGCATGCACTTTTGTACTACTAGAAGATCTTTCGGTATGTCGTTGAGAGTAATTTGCCATAATATTATCTAGGAGTTTATTAGCTTATCCTAATGTAATTTCCATAAAAGTACCTCCCGCGGTGGAATATAAAGGATTTCTAGCTGCAAAATTCAATCCGGCATAATTTTTTGTACGATAATCCATAAATTTAAAAGTAGGGCCATTTATTATCATTAATTTCATCCTCTCCCGAGATTGTGCAACATGTTCATGATCAAGTTGCTTAAATGTCATTATATCATTCCTAAGGGAGATGAAATTAGCGGGAGGAAAATACTTGGAAGTAAAAGCATCTTTACACTTTTTCCGTGAATCAATACTATTTTTAGGCAAAGATGAAAACCAAGTTTTGGCACGATCTTGTAGTGAGAACGAAATAGCTTCAATTTAACAATAACATTATCCACATGTTTTTTCTTTTGCATATCACACAACTCAATGGTAATATCTAGATGGGATGCAACATCTGCCCTAGGACTACCAGAAAATTGTTCTTTCATAACAAGATTTAGTAAAGCAGCATTAATTTCATAAGATTCTGCACTAGTGGCGGGAGCAATCAGAGTACTTGTAAAATCATTATTATTAGTGTTGGAAAAGTCAAACAACTTGGTGTTTTCTTGACACATCATGAGAAAGTAAGCAATCTAGCACACAAGCAAACAAAAAGCAAATGAAAAGACGAATAAAAAGGCAAATATTTTTGTGTTTTTCTGAAAACGTTTTAGAAGTGGGGGAGAGGAAAACGAGAGGAAAATGGAAAATAACGTAAATGCAAGAGATGAGAGTTCATAATAGGTACTTGGTAGGCTTGATGTAGAACCTCCTCTGCAACGGCACCGGAAATTCTTCCTGCTACTTCTTGAGCTTGCGTTGATTTTTCCCTTGAAGAGGAAAGGGTGATGCAAAAAAGTAGAGATAAGTATTTCCCTTAGTTAATAACCAAGGTATCAATCTAGTAGGAGGCACAAGCAAGTCCCCAATATATGCACATGCACAAACTAACAAACACTTGCACTCAACGCGAAAAAGGGGTTGTCAATCTCTTCACGGTCGCTTGAAAGAGTGAGATCTAATAGAGATAGATATAAAAGATAAGTAAAAAGGCAAATTAAAGTAAATATAAATAAATTGCAGCAAGGTATTTTTAGGTTTTAGGTTTTATATATCTCAAAATATATGATGGAAAATAGACCCGTGGGCCATAGATTTCACCAGAGGTTTCTCTCTTGAATAAATCATATGGTGGGTAAACAAATTACTGTTGACCAATTGATAGAAAAGCGCAACATTATGAAGATATATAAGGCAATTATCATGAATATAGGCCTCAGGTCCATGACATGTAGACCGAAACGATTCTACATCTACTACTATTACTCCACACATCGACTGACTCCTACGTGCATCTGGATTATTAAGTTCATAAGAATAGAGTGACGCCTTAAGCAAGATGACATGATGTAGAGAGTTAAACTCAAGCAATTGATACGTCTCCAATGTACCTACAATTTTTGATTGTTCCATGCTATTATATTATATGTTTTGGATGTTTTATATGCATTTATATGCTATTTTATATTATTTTTTGGGACTAACCTATTAACCTAGAGCCCAGTGCCAGTTCCTGTTTTTCCCTGTTTTTGAGTTTCACAGAGAGTCCAAACGGAATAAAACCTTTGCGATGATTTGTCTTGGACCAGAAGACAAACAGGAGACTTGGAGATGAAGTCAGAGGAGCCACGATGCGGCCACAAGAATGGAGCGCATGCCCTCCACCCTTGTGGGCCCCTCGTGCACCTCCTGATCTAATTCTTTCATGTCGGGGAAACGACACCTATGGGATGCCGTGAATCCCTCCTACGGTTGGCAGGGAAAAGGAGTGCACAAATTGCAGATCTAACGATCAACATGAGGGATTTTTACCCAGGCTCGGGCCGCTGAGAAGCGTGAAACACAATTCCTGCATGTAGTGTATTTCTATGTTCTTGATCTTTGGCTCGTTGCTACGCATGCAAACTAGGCCGGAAAGTCCAAAAGTTCGTTCTTGCATCACCCTGGGCTTCCTTTTATACCAAGGGGCTACCACAGTGGCATGCAGGCACACATGAGGTGTAAAATGCTACAGTGCACGTGCTTATCACTAACGTCTTAGAACAAACTCATTAAATGCACTGCTTACATGCCCTCTAACTTTATTGGGGACAGAAACAGTGCCCGTCCGTCCGTCGCTGCCTCACCCCATCTTGACACGCATCCAGGATGACAAGGCATGCAACGCCAAGCTAACTGGCTAGCCGCTGCGCTGGAGCGGTGGTAGCATCTTCACGAAGATCTGCATGTCGCCACGCAGGTGCTGGCCTGGTTGGCAGAGCAGCGGAGCCTTGTAGTGCATGAGCCTCGCTGTCGCCTCCCAATTGTCCCTGGAAAGAATCTTGCCGGGGTCTTGCAACCGTCCCTAGCAAGAACCTTGCTGGGAACTTTGCCTTCTGGTCTTCAGAAAGATCTCCATGCCACCAATCTTCAGAAAGATCTGCATGCCACCATGCAGGCGCCCCTGGGTCTTGGTCTTGACATTGTCGATTGTGTAAGAGCTGTCAACCTCAAGGGTGATGTTCTTGTAAGTGATTCGCAGGTCGTCCCGACAAGGGTCTTGCTGAGGCTTCGTGAGTTGTCCCGACAAGGATCTTGCCAGGGGTCCTGTCGGTGTCAAAACCGGCGGATCTCGGGTAGGGGGTCCCAAACTGTGCGTCTAGGCCAGATGGTAACAGGAGGCAGGGAACACGATGTTTTACCCAGGTTCGGGCCCTCTTGATGGAGGTAAAACCCTACGTCCTGCTTGATTAATATTGATGATATGGGTAGTACAAGAGTAGATCTACCACGAGATCAAGGAGGCTAAACCCTAGAAGCTAGCCTATGGTTTGATTGTTGTATATGGAGTTGATCACCTACGAACTACAACCCTCCGGTTTATATAGACACCGGATAGGGTTAGGGTTACACAGAGTCGGTTACAAATGGTAGGAGATCTTGAATATCCGCATCGCCAAGCTTGCCTTCCACGCCAAGGAAAGTCCCATCCGGACACGGGACGAAGTCTTCAATCTTGTATCTTCATAGTCCAGGAGTCCGGCTGAAGGTATAGTCCGGCTACCCGAACACCCCCTAATCCAGGACTCCCTCAGTAGCCCCTGAACGAGGCTTCAATGACGATGAGTCCGGCGCGCAAATTGTCTTCGGCATTGCAAGGCGGGTTCCTCCTCCAAGTCCTTCATAGAAGATTGTAAACACCAAGAGTAATGTCCGGCTCTGCAAAATAAGCTTCCACACATCGCCATAGAGAGAATAATATTAACACAAATCAAAACTGCTGACGTATTCCGTAGTGTGTCATCACACTACGGCCAAGTCCTTTACTCGAATCATTTTTACTTTTCCACCTCAGCATGTTTTGCGAGGCGGTTTCCTTGGCACGTCCTATCAAAGCAGAGATCGTGTACCCCCTTTACGGGATTCTCATCAATACGGATGTGGGTAACCCAACCGCGCCATTTATCATGGTGCTTGGGAGGCAAGCGAGTTTTACTAGGCTGGTGGGGACGCACAACCACATCCGCCCATATAAGGGGAAAATGATCCACCTTTTTACCTACGCCTTCTTCCTCCTTTGCCTATCCATGATAGAGGCTAAGGTGTCCCGATGTTTCGATGAGATGGTGGCTATCGTTTTCTGTGGGAGTCGACCTTGACGATCCGACTACGAACGTGCGAGACGTCGCGCCTTAGCAATCGCTAAACCAACTTCCGAGGGTTATTGACCACGCCGGAGCATGATCAACCTGACCACGAGGGTCTGTTTCCTGCGAGCAAACGAAGAACAAGCAAGAAACTGAGATTGCAATCGGGATATTGCGAATATAAGATGAAAGCTTTATTGATCAAGGTGGGGTTCTGTGACGTCTTGGTCTGGTCGTTGGACACAAACGAAGTACGCGAAGTTGCAGCTATGGCGAACTTTTAATCCAAACAAAACCCAAAGTCTAAACGACGCCCTAAGGGCTGTATATATGGAGGAAGAGGGGGGAATTTCGTGGCCCTTGAGGGTGGGGTCCGAAACCAACCCTAACTCTTATTTCCCCACACATACGGACTCTAAAAATAGCCTATACTTAAGTATTTCGAAATTACATGGGCCTGGCCCATTATTAAGGTGACGCAGCACCTAGAATAGCCTATGGACGAATATTATGAAGTGGCATCTTGTATATTTCGTCCAAGGCTTCATGCACTCCTTATGGCGGCTTCAAAGTCCTGAAATCATCACTTGTAACTCCGTTCTTGATCCCCTTGCACATGCCATCAACTCCATGCGTGTTCTTGCTCCAATGTTCATCCTTCTCCAAGCCAGGCCCTTCATTTGTAAGCAAAACAAATGTATCCAATTTAGGCAGCATCATAATCTCATGAACATTAGAATCATTACCAAGAAACGAAAGTACCTGGTAATTTAATTGGCGTGCGCGAGCTCTAGTAATTGGTCCAGTATATGTAACAGTAGGGGCTGTGGGTGTAACAATGGTATTGATGTCCTCATCAATCCATCTCCTGCGCACTCGAGCTCCAGCGCCCAAGCCCGCACTTCCCACCTCAACCTTCTCTAGCAATGTCCGGAGCGGGAGGCAAGTGGATGGTCTCCTCCGCTATGGAGGGCCAAATCAAGAAGCTAAGTAAGG